>NC_091821.1:141733570-141908570 GCF_038994185.2 Dermacentor albipictus | reverse complement strand
AGAGTAAGGCTAACTTTAGCTGGGACACCCTATTTAGTACAACAAAAAGCATATTATTTATGGAATTATCTTTCAGTGGCTACTTAGACATACTGGAATTGCTGGTAATGACCTCGCCGAGGAAGCCGCCCGATCTGCCCATCTGGAACCCCGGCTATCCAATCCCCTTATGCAGTACCGACGCTGCAAGAAAGCTTCACTTCGTGGCTAAAGCTATGACACACAAATACGGGTCTTCTCCCGACCTCCCGCAATGTCATCTTCATAGACTTGATCCATCTCTAAAGCTACAAGTGTCATCAAAAGTTTCCCGCTCTGAGGCGATAGTGTTGTGCCGCCTCTTGCTCTGGGTGGCCTACTCGTTGCGCATTGGAAGAAGGAACACGCCCATGTGCGACTCTTGTGGAACCACAGAAACGATTGAACGCATCCTATGTATCTGTCCCCAATACGACGTCGAGCGTGAAGCTCTCCGAACAGCATTGAATCGGCTGGACTGGGGACCATTTTCGGAAACGAAGATCCTTGAACCATGGCCGTATGCGTGGATGGCACAGAAAGCCACGAAAGCGTTGTTGCAGTACTTCAAGTTGACAGCGTTTGGCGACTGTGTGTAGACTCGCGAACCTTCATCTGTGCGTGAAACTGTGTTTTCACTATCTTCTCTCTCTCTCTCTCTCTCTCTCTCTCTCTCTCTCTCTCTCTCTCTCTCTCTCTCTCTCTATCTCTATCTATCTATCTATTTATCTCTCTCTCTCTCTCTCTCTCTCTCTATATATATATATATATATATATATATATATATATATATATATATATATATATATATATATATATATATATATATATATATATATATATATATATATATATATATATATATATATATATCCGTTCAGAATGCCCCATCCCGCAACATAATAGGTGGAAATTGCAATGACAAAATTACATAGACATATATCTATCTACAGTCCCATTCGTTTTATGTAGTTCTGTGATAGTAATAGTGACAAGTGAGCGTGATAACGATATGCCAGCATACGGGAGAAGCCAAAAGCAAGTGCGGCCCCAGCCGTAAGAAATTATTCTTTCGTTTATCGAGAAAACGAGTGTAGTGCGAATAACGCCTTCAGAACTGTTGCTTTATTTTTGCGATACTAAATCCACATTCATCTTAGGTCCTGTTGAAAATCCTTACGTTCTGATCATTTTACTATCCCAGACAAGTATTCGAAAACGAAACGGTGCTTTGACACGAAACTGCGCTGTTCCTCCTCTGGCAGTGCAGGCACACCTGCACGGTGCAGCGAGTAGATGGCATCTTGCAGGACGCCGGGAGACTTCGCACGCGACCACAACCAATGAGGCAAACACTGCGCTGTGGCCCATCATGCGAGCTACGTTAAGGGCCGCAGCTCTTCTGCCATTCCGCGGTGGCAAGCCGTTTCACTTGACCATCAAAGCGCCGACAACTGACCAAAACATGTTATGCGGTTATGGTGCAAACAAAAAAAGCGTGCGTGATGGTGATAATTGACCATGAGACTAGTGGTTCAACAAGATATTACAATTTTAAATCGAGGCCTAAGGTAGCGCGGAATCTCATGAAGCGACGCCTTACTGTCGAACCTCGCCAGTAACGTAGCAACGTGGAAACCACAGAATTTACTACAATAATTACTAGAGGGAACTCTGGCGCTGCAATCGTTCAGCCACCATGGCAATGATGGGAAGCACATGGATTTGTCTGATCTTCGTGCTTGCGGATTCAGACGCTCTTGTGGCTTTGTTCGTTGCGCTTTATATGCCTTCGCTGTCCTAAATTCTGGAGCTATGTATACTCTTTTAAGTGCAGAAGACTGTGAAGTTGCACAATCCATACTAATTGTAGCGATTCAGCATGCCCAGGTGGCCAAATCGAAACGCCCCAGACGTCTCAACGCGCTCGCTTGCCCGCAAGAAATTCATAAGGCGTTCTATGTCGTTTGTCGATGCATGCGTACGTGTCGTAATGGTTTCAATATCGGGCTTCATTCTAGCGGTCTTGTGATCGAATCCGGCCATCTTACAATCTTAATAATCTGTATTTAATTATTTGTTGCACAGTACCAACAAGTACCGTGTAACAAATAAAGAAATGAAAAGACGAGCTCACGAAGCCGTTTGAAGTGAGAAGGACGAAAATTAGGCAAATCCATGTACCACCCATCATTCTCATATCGGCTGAACCACTCCGTTTGCAGCGCCCGTAGACACTATAGCTCCAGAGCTCCCTCTAGTAATAAGTGCATGAAGCTCTACTGTCGAAACCCCAATGTGATATCATCATTAAGTACATTTAACGCAGCTGCTATTAATTGCACCGTGCTTTCTGTTTAAGAACTAGCGTTCCTTGTTCTATCAGTGCTTCGGCTGTTTTCAGTGCGTGTTACTAGGCAAATGAAATCGTTCATAATCTAGAATGGCTACTGTTAGGGCTAGTTCGTTGTACATGTTGAAGTGAACGGCGCTACTGATCGAGATACAAGAATGGACGACAAAAAATACAAGAACAAGGATGCACACGACGCTCGTACAAGCGTAAACGGACAGCTGTTTATTCTATACAATCGCTAGGTACATAAATGCGCTGACATCAGCAAGTCAAGAAAGACACGTAGTACAACACAAAGCAAGCAGATTAAAAAAGCAAGCTATCGGGTGCCAATTTAAGAAAGCATCCATTGGGCTAGCGCGATCACCGCTCAACGAAGTCCCTTATGCTCGTCATCCCAAAGAATAAATGTTACCTCATCTTCACAAAGGGAAATCGATGGCGCACTGACGCACAAATCAGCACCAATCTTCCGCATGGCTATAGCTTCAATGATTTCTCTTTCCTTTGTATCTTTGGGGGGCAAAATTGTGCCCATGCTTACTAACTTCGGATGATACCTGCACCTGCTACAATGCGAACTCCCGCAGTGGCTTATCTCTTTGCCATTGTCATTATTATTTGTGCATCCTTTTCTCTCTCTCTCTCTCTCTCTCTCTCTCTCTCTCTGGATGTGAAAGCGGTGCGGAGATCACGAGGTGAAGTTTCAAAGAAAAAAAAACAATTTCGGCTGTCGTTTTCACTATAATATGAAACCTCTTCCTACAAAATCAATTAAAATTGGATTTTGGCAGAAGGCTCTTCAAACTGATTTCAAACGGATGGCAGGACAGAATGTACTTACGCGTGCTGCAATTTTGCCACAATTCCATATACGTCTAAGGGCACCCAGATGTATGACTCAGCTTCCTCCGTGGCAAAACGTGAAATTGACCACTTAGTAAACACACTGCATCCACAAGAACTGCCTGCAAGCCGCGCACCAGCCTTCTTTCCCTAACAGAGGGAAACTGTAGCTTTCACGATGGCCAGACGAGAATTCCAAAAGCTATACCAAGAGTTTCTGAACGAAGAAAAAAAAAGTGGTTTACTTGTTATATGTAGTGTCAACATTTCGTCATAGGTTTTTGAAACCTTTCATTGCATGAATCATCGTCTGTAGTTTCTTTTTTTTAACTTAGCTAAGCTAAATTGGTTTAGGTTATTTTGTCAACATATTTAACAAGTTTCCAGGAAAAAACTTATCTCAGTGGTTTTTCGACGCTTTCAACATTTTCGGCTATTTTACATGTGCAGTGCATAAGACCGCAGTGTATTCCCATTGATAGCATTGCGCAATATTCCACTACAGCTGATAGCCGGACCTTCTTTCATATCCATCACTGTGGCAACGGAGAGGCGAGAGGCGCGGCGCGCCGGGCTTGCGAACGCTGAGGACTGTTTCCTCGCTTGCCGCAAACTCAGTGGCACATACTCGGTGACTCAAGTCGGCGAGAGGTTCATTGAAGAGCGGCACATTCCCAAGTTAATTCGTGGCGCAGCTAGCTAGCACTGTTGGTGTGAAAGGCGTTCGTTTAAAAGTGACCCATACTTAGCGCATTCGTGGTGGAGCCTGCTAATGCGTCGGGTTGCTTTCCTTGAGGAACTCCTGTGACGTGGGTTTCATTCCGCTCAGCGTGGGAAAAAGTTAACGGATCTTTTTAGTCACTGTAGAGTGGCACATTCCCAGTGGTGTACACACCTAGTTACCCAAGTTGACGTCAAAGACGTTCATTGAAGAGCAGCGCACACCTGCTGGCACATACCCAGTGGCGCAAGTTAGCATTAACGAGGCTCATTGTAGTTCTAGACAGACTCAGTCGCCGTCAAATAGCTTCATTGAACAGCAGCAACTACCCAATCCTGCATCTACAGTGACCTATGTGGGCGGGAAAGAGCACCGTTGAAGAACGGCGCGTATGTTCACATTGCCGCCTACTCAGTAACCCAAGTTGGTCCATTGGTTAGTTTTGAGCCCTGTTACTTCCCTGTTACTTCGTAAGCCCTGGAGGCTTACGAAAAGGGTTCTGCTCAAATTGAGGACGACGCAACGAGCTATGGAAAGAAAAATGATAGGTGTAACGTTAAGGGATAAGAAAAGAGCAGATTGGGTGAGGGAACAAACGCGAGTTAATGACATCTTAGTTGAAATCAAGAAAAAGAAATGGGCATGGGCAGGACATGTAATGAGGAGGGAAGATAACCGATGGTCATTAAGGGTTACGGACTGGATTCCAAGGGAAGGGAAGCGTAGCAGGGGACAGCAGAAAGTTAGGTGGGCGGATGAGATTAAGAAGTTTGCAGGGACGGCATGGCCACAATTAGTACATGACCGGGGTTGTTGGAGAAGTATGGGAGAGGCCTTTGCCCTGCAGTGGGCGTAACCAGGCTGATGATGATGATGATGACTTCCGCACAGCAGCCCGATACATTACCCATTCCACCACCGACTACCCAGTGATCCAGGTAGGCGGAAAAGCGGTTAGATACAGACATACAAACACAAATAGGTACTTAAATAGACAGCACCAGGAAAGTGCATGAAGAACCTAAAGAATGCTAACGGGCATTGGAAAATGCTGCGTCAATTCTGGTAATTGTCTACTAATACATAAGCAGTCTTTGGCTTGGCTGCTACTTGGATTTCGCTTGTTTAATTTATTTAGCTAGCTTATGCATGTCTATCCATCGCCACCAATAATTTACTATTACACTATTATAACGATTAGATGTGTGAACGAGACCAATTATGCATTGATTTTGCAGACATATTGCATGAACTAAGGCGAAATGCCTACACAATGTTTTCTTTTCATTTTGTTTTATTTTTATTTTTATTTTTTTGCCATGCCACAATTCTTTTTCCTTTGTTTACCTTCCTTTTTTTTCGTTACGACTTCGACGCGGCGACATCACCATCTTGCTTTTTAAGACTACCAGTCATCTACTATTACACTATTGTCACGCCTACCAATCAGCCCATTCTATCAATTTTTATACTCCTCAATCTCAAAGCACCAACTAGCACGTGTTTTACTTTACTTAAAGCAGGCTTTTTTGCATGCACAACAGTAATGCAGGAAGTAAGACTTCAAGGGGGCATGACGAGCATGGTTATCTTTTTTTATTTTAAATGCGTAAGCATTTCTATGCCTACACAACGAAGAAAAACGTCCCTCCGTCCGTCCGTCCGTGACGTAAGACGTCCGTAACGTAAGCAAACGAATTGACATTCGTGCTGTCTCTCGCTTCAACGCGAAATAAGCGGCGAGAACGCAGGGCGCACGAAGCTATTAGCGCTCGCTGTACTGTGTCCCCATTCCAGATCGCTTTCAAGATAGAGGCCTGCGCGGCCATTACATGCACAGCCACCGCCGGAGTGCTGTTTGTCGCGGTTGATAATGGTTCGACGCAGGTGGATGAGGCGCTAAAGAGCGATAACGGCTTATAATGATCGGAACGTCGGTAGCGCACCTGGCGCCGCCACCAGCAGCAGTTTGCTGCCGTCATCAATTCATCTTGCGCCACCGTCCTCAACAGTTCGTGTCTCCGCAGTGCTGTTGTTTAGACTGGTTGGATCACGTTTCATTGCATTCATGACACCGGGCTGCGTGGAGATGAGCAAGTGGCACAATCCTTGCGCATACTTAGGTAAATTCAAGAGGAGTTTAGGCATCCATTTTCTTTATTTTCATTTTCCATTCTTTCCTTATCGATTCTGCGGCTACCAATCATCTACATTTACACCATTATAACGATTAAATATCTTAACTTCTGCAATTATGCATTTATTTTAGAGATACAGGGTGCGACACTTTTCGCGTTACGTTTTGCGAAATGCATTAAACGCCCATGTACCATGCATTAGGTGCACTTTAAATAACCCTAGGTGGTCAAAATTAATCCGGAGGAGTTCCCCACTACCGTGTGCCTCATAATCATATCGTGGTTTTGGCACGTAAAACTGTGGAATTTAAAAATGTTACGATTCCATTCCAATTCTATTCTTTATGTTGCTTCGTCAGCGATTCGAGAGGTGCTCCGTCTACGTTGCCACCACGATCGGCCACTCATGAAGGGTGGATGATAAGAAAGGAATAGAATTAGGTGACAGAGTTCCTTGCACTACTATACTGTATTGGCCCTGCTCCCGGTGTTGGTGGGTGTGTGTTTACCTAAAACACAAAGCGTAGAATTAGGCCCATAAATGCATTCAGTAATCCCGCTTCTGCGATAAATCTGCGTTGTGATGCTATTCTTGCGTAACAGTCAATCAAATGTTTCATTGGTAACCCGCCGTGGTTGCTCAGTGGCTATGGTGTTGGGCTGCTGCGCACGAGGTCGCGGGATCGAATCCCGGCCACGGCGGCCGCATTTCGATGGGGGCGAAATGCGAAAACACCCGTGTGCTTAGATTTAGGTGCACGTTAAAGAACCCCAGGTGGTCAAAATTTCCGGAGTCCTCCACTACGGCGTGCCTCATAATCAGAAAGTGGTTTTGGCACGTAAAACCCCAAATATTATTATTTCATTGATAATAAATTGTCTTGTGTGTTAATACGGTGCGCTGCGAGCCACCGTGCGGTTATCGTGCAGCAGCACCATTTGCGGAAACATAATTTGCATTGAGGAGAAGAAAAAAAACATCGTGAGAAGAAGCGATATACTGGCGATAAATACTGTCACACACTTTGATCGATAATTGGGCCTCTGATTTTTTTTATATATTTCTGCACATCGTTTCGTTAAACATTATTTCTTTTTTTTTCTTCTGTATTTCGACCGTGTTTCATGTTGATTTGCTTATATTTCAGTAAATGATACGCCCTGGATCGCATCGAGCCGCAGTCTCGCCATTGAGCGAGACCGAACACTCTCCTTTAGAGGTCGCCAAAGTTCTAAAATTTCACCGCAAGATTGTCCATTAGGCTCTCAAACGTGGCACTATTAAGGACATAACCCACGCTGGTCGTCTTGTTTCTGTGGCCACTTCTCACCTTTAAAAAATTGTGAGGAATGGAATCGAATGCCAGCCACGGAGAAGCATCAGAAGGCTAGCCTTGTTGCTGAATGTGTTGGCTACAACAATAAGAAGAGCCGTGCGAAGGGACCTCGATTTCATATATAGACAAGCTCCATAGAATACAACAAATCATATTGACCGCAAAAAAGACGGGGACAGAGGAAGAAAACACATAAACAGCACAGGCGGTACCGCCTGTGCTGTTTATGTGTTTTCTTCCTCTGTCCCCGTCTTTTTTGCGGTCAATATGATTTGCAGTAAATACCAACTAGGCCAAACTGAAGTTCTTCTGATCCATAGAATACAACATGGACTTACTGACGGAGGTAGAGAGAAAGGAAAGATGGGGAAAATGCCGGCTGCTGTTGGCACGGGTGGCGAATGGGGAAGCCTTGGCGACTGTCTTCACCGATGAGAAAATATTCGTGGAGGAGGTCCGTCGCAACATTTAGAACTTTTGTGTGCCTGTTTCGACGTCAGAGAGTGCCGATGCAGCCAGTTGGACAGCTTTTCGAAACTCCCATGCGGTGTCTGTCATGGTTTGATTTGGGGTAATCGTCACTGGCCGCATTCCTCTTGTTTTTGTGACAAAAAGCGCAAATATCGACACTCACATGACGTACCTAAATATAGGCTAGAGCTTCATTCGCTGCCCTCATCGATTTCCCACTTCAGCGAGTAGTATTGGACTTTGCAGCAGGGCGGCGTCCCAGCGCAACAGTCGAAGATCCGATCAACACCGAAGCAGTGGTGTCGCGCTGTCACGCCCGACTTCATTCCAGCTGAAGAGTGGCCGGCGAACTACCCAGATCCAAACCCTCATATATCAATTTTTTTTGTCATTGAAGAGTGGTACATAATAATTGGAGCATATTTACCCAAGCTCGCGTCAACGAGGGTCTTTTCATTTTCAGTGTTATGAGCATTCTTAGCCTACTTCCACCAATCTACAGTTTGCATCGTATTTCTAGCCTATTTACTCAGAAGGTCTTTCTAACAAACAAAAAAACTTAAGTACTGGTTAGGTATTGGACCTGCGTTCCCGAGCCCGCTATTCCGACGCTGCATCCGCTCGGCAACGATAACGGGCTGTGCAACTAGGGCTTAATCTGCATCGTTAGCACGCACTGGCACTTCACTGGTGCAATCTCGAAGGAGGAGGACTTCGTTCTCGCGCCGCTAGATGGCTGCTCAGTTCTGTCTATTCACCTTTATACCGGTTCACGGGATAAGAAAACAATGGTGACACGTTACCAAGTGGCATTTCTGAAGACGCACCCACACTTGCACTCATACAACATCCAACAACTTGCGCCACCTCTTACCACATGCACACCTCTCACCATTCTTACAATATACACAAGTTTCAACATTAAATAGCATTAAGGAAATCTTTAATAATCCTTTAAATAATGAATTTTCCGCCAACAAATTACATGTTCGGGATCGCTTGAATGCTAATCGCATTAACGGTGATAAACATACCCGAAGGATGGGTTCTGAATGAATATTTTTACGTTTGCTGTTACCAGCCCCTTGTGCGCTTTCGTTTTGGCATAAGCAAGGACTGAGAAAATTTCCCTAGCGGAGACGTTCGAGTGTAGCGGTTAGCTGAAGTTGCGTTGTTGTAGTAATGTTCCAGAGTTCTTGGTTGTTACCGGTTTTCACGACTTCAATACCGGCCCAGAATTTCGCAAATAATTTGTTTGTTAAAAGCACTGATAAGACCGAAAATTAATTAGTACTTTTCGACTATCTGTGTCGTTATAAATATGAAGCGACCGAAAATTTTCTGTATATCATCACGAAACGACCGGATGTACGATTACACGAAACGTGCACGAAGCGTGCACAAAGGCTAAAAATCCCTAGTTACAAATCCCTGTGAAATAGTTCTGCCTGACATGCGAGCTGTCTGTTACATTGCCAGAGAACAGTTAGGTGTGCTGATTTTGTCGTATGTGCTATGATAGAAGTTTTTGTTGAAAGTCCTCCTTTTTTTCTCTCTCTCTCTCTCATTCCCCGTCATTCCTCTTATAACTCTCTCCTCTAGGCTACGTCGCATTTTCTTAGCTGTGATGGCAAAGTCAATCGCCATGTCTCCCTAGAACAGCGACTTCTACACAGCCGCTGTTTCGGTTCTTCTGTACACTGCAGAAACACACCCTGCTGTGCATCGTGCACGCCAGACTTTTGCGAATGGTACACGTGGCATCCCTCCTCCAAGCCGTCTTGAACGACACGTCAACAGCAAGAACTCCGCTTGTGGCAGCCCTCCCGCCTGTAGGGCACATGAACGCGTCCTCGTCGCAACCGCGGTGCAGCTCCCAGCGCAAAGCAACGGGGAGCGCGCTAGCTCTCCTGACGCCCCGGGCCGTCGCGAGCGCGGCGGCTCTAGACCTGCTGGAATGCCGGTTTAATTTTGGCCGCCCCGCCAACAGGCTCGCAGATAAGCGCGGGGACCACTGTGACGGTGCGCACCGATGGGACCCGCTGGCTGTAGCACTCGGCCGATTGCTCTCTGCGATTTCACAAGTCAAAAACTTCTGCGCGCGAGCCCGACCTTTGCGCGACCTCGCGATCGGAAAGCTTGTTCTTGACACGCGAACACGCACGCACGCACATACGCACGTACAAGTACACGCATACACGCACAGGCACACACACACGCATATGCACGCTCACGCTCGCAAGCGCACACATGATCATACACATGCGCGCATCGGCAGGCAGGCACACACAAACACACACGCACGAACACTCACACACGTGCTTACGCATGCATGATGATGCACAAGCGATATGCACCAAAGCGAATTTACGCACACATTAAAGATGCAGTGTTGCATATATTGCGTGAAATTTTTGCATTATTTGCATTATATTTTCTTCATTCCATTCTCATACCTTACATTTCTTTTCCAAACCCTATGCTTCTTTTATTCACATCGAGCTTTTTTTTTTTTTCATTTGCTGTCTTTTTACACGCATGCACGTTGACATTGTTTTTTCACGTTAACGCTGCTTTACAAGCCTTTCTTTTTTTCTCCTTTTTTGTTCTGGAGGCCAGGTGGGCCGACGCCGAATATGGTACAGTCTATGGTGCAATGTGGATAAATTACGACTATATTGGCGCTAATTATCTCTGTGCCACTAATTTATCAATTTTGCGACGCATTCTCACTTCTCATTTTGTTGAAAGCTACATTTTGATACTTTTTGAGACTCGCTACGACGCTCTAGAGGCTCGCGAGGGCTATTTTCTGACCAATAAGTCAGGTACATAACCAGACCTCACGTACGTCAAGCCCGTGTGAAGTAGCAAAAGAATACGTTGTCTTCGAAACATTGCTGTGCGGGTCGGATATTCGGTTGTAAAAAACGCCTGTATAACAAAGTGCTGGAGAGCTACAAGATCCTTCGTTATAAAAGTCACTTCGTTGTAAATGTCGCGCACCGTGCCTATCAGAATAAAGCAGGCTAAGCACCTTCAACAAAATAACATCTTTATTTAACCTGGATTCTCCATAAACCTAAAGAAATAAGTCACTAAATTTTGCGTGCACACATTGTCTCACAGAACCTGTGACTGTAGCAAATTATTGCACCGAAGTTCACAGCATGCGCCGCTGCAAAACGCAGAAGCTGCGCGAGGTAAATCTGCATATCGTCGAATGCCGCTACACCTCCGTTTCCGTCAAAATTATTGATTCGTTTGCAGAATCTTCATGACTATCGCATTCGTTGACATTCTCGTACTTTTCGCCCTAGGTGACTTCAATGGCGTCATCGGTCGCCAGTTTCGATTACATCATCACGTCATCAATTGCGACGTAGTCGTCAGCCATCGCACCCGCTGATGCGTTACAACAAGCAGCGAACGAGTTGAGCGATTCCTGACGCAGGGCAGCAGGACTGTCTACTTATGACACAGGCACGCTCGACAAGTGCGTCTCTAGTGCTGCAGTTAGCGCTAGCACAGAGCGCACCTCGGTGACGTCTGCGGAGGGCAGTGGCGGCACCGCTACCTGGCTTTTGTTGTAACGCAACAAATCGGCCACAGAGGACGCCTAAATTTAATCGCTGTATTTACTTGCTATAAGATCTGTTGCAGTGGTTTTTGTTGTAGAGGCGTTCACAGTACATATGAAAGGTAGGAATTCGGCCGGAGCATAATCAATCCTTCATTCTACAAGTCAATTTGTGGTAGAGGCGTTCTTCCTCTCTTATAAATTTGCTGTAGCGTATTTCTGCTTGTGGTTTTGCCGTCTTTTATGGTTCTACTCGATTTGTAAGTTACGTCTGATAATGTTTCTTTTAAATATTGTAAATGTAGTAAAAAAGCTAATTTGTTATCGAAAACGATGCGTAAAGTTTTCATTTCCTGAACCAGACTGTACAACATAAGCGCACGCAAGCGCCTGGTGCTATATATACACCGCCGTTATAGTTAGCGAGGACTTGTGTCAATCTGTCAGTAAAGTTTCCTTTCAGTGAGTACCCAACGTTCTTTGAATTAAAAAAAACTGGCATGACGATTATGAATGTTTAATAAGCGTTAGCTGTGACGCGGACTAGGCGTTTTCACTCGCGATCTATAGAGCTCACCGAATCACTTAGGGGTTTGAAGGTCCGGCTTCCTCCATGACAATTCATTGTAATAAAGGATGCTTTATAGAATTCTGGCTTAAACTAGTAAGCTCTTCTCCGACGTTCGAGTGCTCACCGGCTTTCTAAGCCTACACTAGCACAGCCGGGCGCGCAGCAAGGCGCACCGATACACCAAGGTACACAGATTTTAATAAACCACAGTTGATAGTCCAGTCGTTGTGGTGTGAACCTCTCCTCTTGTCCTTTGTGTTTTTGACTGGTTTTTTCGTTCAAGTATGTACCAACTGGCCCAGATTTCAACACTTCTGCGCCGAGAAAGCCACTGCCGCCGACGTTCCCGTAAACACCATCTGGTTAACGCGACGCGGTGGCAATTCCCCACCGCTACCGACTCACGAATGGAAATGCGAGGCGTCATCGCGCCTCGGCACGTGGGATCCTCCGTTCAGCGTAGCCTGTCTCGATGCCAAACAGCATCCTAGGGTAGATGGATGGATGGATGGATGGATGGATGGATATTATGAGCGTCCCCTTTGGAACGGGGCGGTGGGTTGCGCCACCAAGCTCTTGCTACTTACTGCCTAATATCCTACCTAGGTTAAACAATGAAAAAACAAGAAAAAACACTCTGAACTACCACGCCCAAATTTTCTGATCCCCTATTGCGAACTGTGCTTTTGTACGTCTCCGTCTTTTGTCGTTTACCTACTTTTCTTCCACCAATCCTCCAGTCGCCTCTTACTAATGTCTACTGCGGACATGTTTGCTTTACCACGGCTCCCTCTGAACCCAAGGGCCTGAAGGAGGCCAGTGGTGCCTAAATCGACCACTGGGTAGACGTCTTCACATTCTAATAAAACATGCTCCATAGTTTCCCTAGCTTTACCTCAGCAAGCACTGTCATGCTTCTTCTTCCTTCTTATATCTCACTTTATAGGTGCGTGTTCTAAGGCATCCCGATCTCGCTTCGAAAAGTAATGAGCTTCCCTTTGAGTTATCATAAATGGTTTCTTTCTTGATTTCGTTTTTTCCTCTTAAGTAGTTACTCATGGCAGGTTTCTTTTCCATTGCCGCCACCCATGAGATTAACTAAGCCTCTCTGACTTTCCGCTTGACCTTCTTTGTTGCTGTGTTGTCCACCCTACAGTCCGCATACTTGCTAATAAGCTTCCTAGTTCTTTTCCTCCACTGTGAATCAATGTTTTTCCTGTACAGATACCTGAACACCCTCCCATCCCAGGGATGCGCGGATGACAACGCCATCTAGTGATGTTGTAGGCAACCGAGCTGTGCGTCACGTGACCAAACTGTCGTCTCTTAATGGTGGAAGCGCGCGCAACCACCAATGGAAACATCTTCTGGCGCTCTGTCAAGGTCGGCACTGCGGACGGCGATGGCCCATACGAAAATGAGAAAAGCCGCCGTGGTTCCTCAGTGGCTATGAGGTTGCGCTGCTAAGCACGAGGTCACGGGATCAAATCCAGCCGCGTCGGCCACGTTTCGATGAGGGCGAAATGCAGAAACGCCCGTGAACTGTTCTTTGAGCGCACGTTAAAGAACCCCAGGCGGTCAAAATCAATCCAGCTCACCCACTACGGCGTATCCCATAATCATGTTGTAGTTCTGGCACGTAAAGCCCCATAATTTCATTAATTCGTTAAAATGGGAAACGAGCTAAAAAAATTCCAACGCTTTACGCGTATAAATGGAAAGTCGCAGCAAAGCCGACTCATGAGATTCTCTCAAAAAGAAGTCATTTGAGTAGTGCACAGGCGCACTGCTAGAAACTTGAATGCAAAAAAAAAGAAAGATATTCTTAATTCTTGAATGTTGACTTGGAAAACCAGGTCATTTTGGGCACGTCGATTACACGCACGTGTTCACTGATCCGGGTGCACATTCAAACAATCATAATCACCAGGCAAAATAAACAAAAATAAAGCGTGGTGCTTTATCCGACGCGGACAACCCGGAATCTTATGAAGGTAGACTATGCATCCGAAACCTGCAGTGAAAGAAGGGTGATACCGAACACATGAGTGGATTTGAAGTGAAGGAGTGCACTAAGTAACCTGGAGTTGTTTTCCAACATCTTTCTAATGGAGCAACGCCTGTCTCTTATTTCTTGAGAAAAGCAGATAGCATGTTGTACACGAGATATTAAATTTCTCATCGACTCAACTATGTTTCAGCACGTGATGTGGAATACAACACGCCCACATACTCAGCGAAGAAAACGAAATGTGTTCGTAATTTAAATCGCACAACCTGAAATCGACAATTTCCTTGCGGAGTCCGCAGTGTTAATTTCGGGCTGCATTTTCAGTTCCGGAGTACATATCTCGCAAATTTCTTTTTGTTTTTGTTTTTTCGATACCCTGTGTCAACATACTTTTAAAAGCTTTGGTTGTACATAAGGTTAGAAATCACTGAACCTAGCAACTGACGAGCGACAAGAATGAGCATTTTGCATGATATAGTGAAAAACAAAATAGAACAAAGTAAAAAAAGTCACAATTCTTGCGCATACCCTTTTATTTTGCTTTATTTCTTCTCCGAATATACGAACTCTACTGAATGTCCGGTTATAGCGCTTTGGTGCTGCAAGCAAATGGAAAGTAAAAAGCTGTTGCTTTTGTGCAAAATATCACGCAAATTAAGTAAGCCAATAAGTCATTTCTTTCGCGTTTTGTGCGTTCCGGAGTAAAGCCTGCAGAGAGATTGCTGCCAGCTTTTAGCCACAAGTTGTCCCCTCTTAAAGCGAAGCTTTCCTTGCAAATCCTCCCTGACTTTTCTGACCATATCTACTGTCTTGCGAATAGCTCACAACTTGGGTCACAAGGTAGTCCATGGCCGAATGGGTGGAGCATCGTTCTGCTGTGCTGAGGGAATCGGTTTCGAAACCAACCCCTGGGCCAGCTTGGGTCACTGGGTGTGTGAAAGGAAATAAATTAAACTATACGTGCCTGTTGCGGGGATGGAGCCTCGGTCACCCAAGCTCAGCATCCCGATGCTCTAACCATTAGACCACAATCGCTTTTTATTTTTATTGTCCGATTTGCCAAGTTCACTTATTTTCAACACACAAGTTCAGGGAACAAGTACGTGAAAATACGTGTATAACATAAACAATATGGTGCGGTTGTAATCACACCAATGTTCTGTTAGTTTTGTCAAGGGTTCCAACCTCGACAACCATTCTGGAGGACATTCTTGCGCTTTTTTGCACCTCCAGATAGGCGCTTATACTTTCTTAGAAATACATTCGCGCAAATTGTGTGTCTGGGTCAAAATATTAACAGGTCATTCGGAAGCGTCAGAGGCTGTGAAGATCAACGAGTATTACTAGATCAAAAGGAACCCCGTATGTTCATTTTCGATCGCTAGATACATGATGCCATGGGGATTTAGCGGGAATTTTTTTTTTAAAGTGTACTTTGTAAGATATCCGAAAAATGCACTCTTTCCGATAATACGAGAAAACATGATCTATTGTCTCAGGTCGTTTACAGATTAAACAATGGCTTCCCCACGGTACGAAAAGAACCCTTTCTTTCAAAACTGTCTTTACTGAGAGCGTTCCTGTACGAACTTCGCAAAAAAAAAAGTTTTTGCGCCAGGTGAAACTTGCATGCCTTATACCCTTTTAAGTACATTCTGGCCTAGGCTACCACTGCGAAGGGACCTATATAACGGCACAGAAAATTTAGCATCGCACACATCTCCGTACAGCCTTTTCCTTTCTCCATTGTGCGTTCCCTAAGCGTACGTTTTTCAAAAGAATAGTTGAGCTCTGTCCATTTATCCTCAATCGCGCGTATGCCTCTATCGTTCCAACGTCAACTGGCTGCTTGATAAAATCGCTGCGTGTTAATAATGACGATAATTTCCATACTATGCTCCATATCCCCAAGAGAGATTGTCTAAAATGTGGGCGGTAAATATATAAGAAGAACGCAAACTCACGAGGCAATATAAGAGTGGCCACATTGCGCAGCGTGGGTGCTCGAAAGCGCATGCACGCGTGCCAGTTCCCTTTATGCCAAACACGCAAGAACGAAATAGGCAAATTTGTAATACTTAATTCCCCGCTTCACATAGATTCCAATATGTGCGTTGGACCTGCAGAATTGTTTTTTTTTTTAATGAATTTGCTCTGAGAAAGACCGCGCCGATATGCTAACCTAGAGTCGAACTATTCTCTGCGTGAAGTTGGCGAAAAATGTTTGTTGTGCCTTCGATTTATCCTTCGACTTAAGTCTCCCCGATATCAAGCGCACCCACGCACTGCTCCTTCCCCTCGAAACGAAGTCTCGCTCGTTGCTGCAAGACGAGCTCAGCTTCTTTCACAGTGTATACCCGAGCATAAACGTGCATACTGCGCGAGGCACCGTGCATCCCGTGAAGCTTTCTTTCCGTTACTGACACCGCATCACCGCGGTTCCCTCACGAAGAACGCCCGTCCGCTACGTGTGAGCGCGATCAGCGGAAGGGTGCTCCCCTCAGCCGTGAATCTTCGCAGGACACCGTGTTGGAAGCCCTTCGAGAACAAGCAAAGCAGAGTTGGCAAATTTTGTGTCTCTCTTCCAGGGAATTTGAAGCAGTGAAGAGACACGACAGCATGTGAGTGCTACGGTGTATCGTCTATACTGAGTCACTTGTCATGAACCCCGCAGGCACTGCGTGGGCGACGCCTGTAACCGCCTGTCACTCCGAGACCTAAGGCCAGAAACCTACGACGTGGAGCGGCATAGAGAAAAGTTTCCTTCTCTGAATTTGCAGAAAAGAAAGCTGTAGTCTCACGGAAAAGCCTCACTTATCTCTCCAACATCCAGAACCGCAGGCGGCATCCTAGAAGAAGCAGGGATAAATGCCGAGGCAGAGTGCAACGCACACAAGATTGCGCTCAGCGCGGCGGTAAGGGGCACTTTCAAGGTAGAACCGCTTCCGAGAAACGTCCACCCGCAATTCAACGAGGGGCGCCGAAAGGCGAGGGCCCGAGCACTGCTGAAATCGACCGCCAACTGCCCGGGCCTGGCGGCATTTGTAGACGCGGCCCAGTATGGGCGCAGCGACCGGTACGCGGCCGTCTCGGTACGCTGGGATGGCACAATAATTAACGCAGCATCGGTCAAGGGGGTAACGTCCGAAGTGGTCGAACAGGTGGCAATAGCCATGGCAATGAGAGACCCCGAACGTCCTCACGTCTACACAGATTCGCGATCGGCGGTAAGAGCATTCGCCTCGGGCTCGATATCCCGGGAAGCGGCGGCCGTCCTCGGCAGCGAGGGAGCCGCGGGTCAGCACCTCGTCAAATGGTTTCCAGCCCACATGGGGGCCGACGTGCACCCCGAATTTCCCAACGCCAACGAGCTGGCGCACGGACGCGCGCGAGGACTCACGCACCGCGGCGATCGTGGCGAGCGAGGTGGCGGGGAGGGAGGGGAGCACCGAGACCCGCTGCTCACCTTCAACGAAATAACAACACACTATCAGCTGTCGAGGAGGACCTTCCCACTCCCCCACGCTAAACTCACTAGACCACAGTCATCGATATTCAGAATGCTTCAGACAGGGTCGTTCCCCTCGAGAGGCAGACTGAGCCGTTATTCGCCAGAAGTAGAGCCGCAATGTCCGGATTGTGGCGAATCTTACTGCTCGCTAGCGCACATGCTTTGGCAATGCTCCGCGTTAAGCGGCACCGTGTTCACTAAAGAAGAAGACTGGGTGGGCGCCCTGCAAAGCGACGACCACCAGACCCAGCTCCGGGCCGTCCAGAGGGCTCACGAAAGGGCGGAGGCTCACGGGCTTCCCGTCCCAACGTGGGTGCGGCCCGCGACCCCTGCCGCCCACTAAACCAAGAGTGGGTGGGGAGGGGTTCCTCAGGACACATTAAAGTTATTTCCTCCTCCATCCAGAACCGTTCGTCTTTCACGCCAGTCTAAATTCACGACTCTAGCGTTGCACGGCTAATTCGCACCAATAGGTAGAATGGTAGGCCCATACGGGACGCCAGATATACTTGTGATTTTCTCAACTTTCTCTGAATTTAAAAAAAAAAAAATTCGGGGGCGCTTAGTAATGGCATCCCCCTTATTCAAACCAAGACTTATTTCAAATATCGAGAAGTGTTGGAAATGTATGCTTTTAAATATCTCTCTGTACTTCTGTCCAGGGATCGAATAGTTGAAGAATAACGATACTAGCGGGCAACTTTCTCTGGCACTAAAGGGAAAGCAGCGGCGGCAAAGCGCGCACAAGTGAGAGCGCTTCTGAAGAAAGTTCCACATTTTAATACGCGTTAGTTTAAGCTGAGAAAAAGAGAACATAAACACCTTATTTACAATAGAAAAGTAAGACAGAACACACCACTCAGTTATAAATTTGACTTTTTTCTCCTTTTTTCTTCCGCGTCTGGGTAAATGCGAAACCTACGCACGTGGAAGCTACACCGATTCAGCATCTGCTCCAAGAAGCCAAAAGCGTTGTCGAGCGCTGCTGGAATACTAGGCGCCGTAACACATCTGCAGAAGCTGTACACGCATACATTTCCCTTTACTGCACAAAAAAATTGTTAGCTTTAAGGAAGTTTGATATCTGATTATAAATTATGTGTTCAAGTAATTTACAAGCAGTCGGCGTTAATAAAATTGGGCGGAAGTTCTTGATCAATCGCTTGTCTCCACTTTTGTAAAGCGATTTCCCTCTGGCAGTCCCCCAGCCTCTCGGAATGTGACCTTCAAGTGATGACCTTGTAAAAAATTCATAGCGCCGCAACATTCGTGTGGGACGGATTACCGGCAAAGCTGTTTGCGCTGCATAAATAAGCTGCACACATTATGAAAACACACTTTTTTTCATACTGCACCATACCACGCCGACAAAAGCGCTGCCGCGGTCACCGCACCTGCGCCTATGCATGTGCCGCAACCGCTGCTGCAGCCGCGCCGGCACCTCTGACGCGCGTGACGCCATCACCGCAGAAGTGCAGGCCACGTACACAGGCGCCGTCGCCACTCTTTCCACCTCTCCCCTACCCGTCTCCATTCCTGTCCACGCGCCGTGTCCCCGATAAGGACGTAAACGGCCCAGGGTACCGCTCCCCCCCCCCCCCCCTAGGAACGCATGCCAGAAATGCATACGGGGGCTGGATGTAAATAGGTTCATTGTAAAAACGTTATCCGCGATTATAATACTAGTAGAGCAATGAAACTTTGGTGAAATATTGTTCACAATGAGGACTTTTGACTGAACTAAACCCGTAACATTCACATTGCAACTTGTTTAAAATAAATGTTTCGACATTGATATACCAATACGAGTAGTTTGTCAATAGAAATCATTTTTAGAAACACTTCTCGAGGTAACTAATTGTTTTAGTTCAGTAGATGTACAAGACGTATTACAATAATTCAGCGAAATCTCGCAGCATAAGTTGGCTAGTTGCGGAAATAGCGTTCATTTTACGAACGAAAACACTGTTCTCGATATAAATCGCGTTTGAATATTCAGTTGTGAACCATCGAGGCTAAATTGTATGAATGGCTAAATTTCTAGTAACATTTACCCGGCTTCTTGCAAAATTCCTTCTTGCAGTTACTGTAGCTTTTCTTTGACTTGCTTTTGAGGAATTAAGCGAGACATCACCGTTCTCACGTGAGCGAGGGATGAACACGTTATTTACGTAGTTTAGGTACCAATTTCCGCAGAATCGGCGCTTTTTATTCGCCTTTAATGAGAAACAGAGCGTCCCTGTCTTCCGGATGTAGCATGAGAACAAGCCAACTCTGTTATTCCTCTTCAAAATTTTTCAGAATTTGAAGTATGCGATAAACGAAATTGCTGATGACCAAACAAGCGCGCTTCCGCCAACGAACAGCAGTGTCGCTTAAGGTTACTATTAGAATCTCTGAAAGAATAAAATCATTTATAAAGCGACGTCCTAAACTAAAGCGACAAAACAACTTTCTGTAAGTTTTCTAGCTCTTTTGAAGGAATACTTGCATCAAATCGCTATAAAGCCATGCCGATATTTATAGGCGGTAGGTAATTGTGGATCTACTTTTGAGCCACTTCTAGCGCTCGTTTTGGCATGCTAATGGGACGATATTCTCGTCATAAAATGAAGTATATTTCGGAAGCGAAATAGAAAAACCGCTTTTCTTCTTATTACGATCACTTCAAGTCCCTCAAGGAGTCTGCGTGGAGGATGTTACAAAAAGATCGATGCAAAGAGTTTGGGTACTTGCTTTCGTGAACCGCAGCTGTGGCCTAGTCGTTATGGCGTACTGTTGGTGAGCACGAGGTCACGGGTTCAATTACTGGCCTCGGTGGACATATTCAGATGGGGCGCTATGCAAAAACGCTCATGTGTTTAAATTTTGGTGAACGTTAAATAATCCTAGATGGTCAAAATTAATTATGAGCCTTACTCCCATGAATCAATTACTCTCTTGCTTTCGAATAGCGCGAACTGTGAGGAGCACCAATGCTTCCTAAGCCTAATATGCTTAACGGTTAGACCTAGCGACAAACTGATACAACGGCCGGGGGAAAATGCTGGCACGAGCGGCGCTGCTGAAGATATCCGTGCTCCGTCTTTCTTTTTTTATATATTATTATTGAAATGAAATAAGAGAAAGAGATGTAGTTACTCTACAATGGCGACAGTTACTGCTTTTCACCATAGCAGAAACAACAATATAAAAAATACATATGTAGTAAGAATAAAAACGACGTCGTAGGCCCGAAATTCCACAGAACGCACTCCTATACACACACGAGCATGTAAATATATAAAAGGCGAAGGGAAATCCCACAACATTGAGTTCGTACACGTATACGCGTGCACAGTGTCAAAAACACACACATGAGGCTGCGATGAGCAGTAGACCGATTGCCAGGGGAGGATTACACACTGATGAAAAAATACACGCACAGTCAGAAGTGAGCTTCAGCGCAGAATACAAAAGAGCATGCCCCGCAGGGGCGCCTGCGTCAGCAGGCGTTTGGTGTGTTGCGACACCACGTACCCGAGCACACGAGGGTTGGACCCTCCCGCGCGTAGCCGTGCGCGGCTTAGCCGTGTCCGGGGAAAAGGGGATCCTGGGGGTTGAGCCAATGCCGGGTGTTTGGACCTTTACGGCCCCTCGGCGGCGGCAACACACCCCTTTGGCTTCGGCTTCACGTAGACGGCACCCCCGGACTGACCCACCCGGGCGAAATCGGCAGTCGCCTTTTCCTGTCCTCCTCTCCAATCTTCGTCTTTCTCTCTCGCCTTTTTCATCTTTCCTGTCTTCTCATCACTTCTCCTCACTTCCTAGTTTCCCGGCGGCAAGGGTTAACCTTGTGTAGCTAGCCAGCCTTGGTTATGCTGTATTTGGTTATAGCAGCGATGTACGGCTGGCGTTGGCAGGGTTTCTCTAGCAGGAACTCCTGTCACGCCCCCCTGTTGGGCTCCATGGTGGGTGGTCGGCATCGCGGCCGAAAACCCTACTGTACTCATGGAAAACGCTTTTCCTAAACTCCCTGATCGCCCTCACAAACGAGGGCGTACCGAAGATCTCTTTCAGTTTTTCGGACAAGTCCAGAATTTTCCTAGATATCATGTGATCCACTCAGAAAACCCAGACAAACTAGTGCGTAACATTTCACCGTTCCTTGTTTCGAAGTCTTTAACTGAAGTTTTTGGAACAGGATATAAGGCGTCGAGAATGACAAGTGGTGATCTTCTCTTGGAGCTCCACGATAAGAAGCAGTACCAGAAACTGCCGAAACTTGTCTCATTTGGCGAGACCCAAATAACAGTAACTCCGCACCATACCATGAACACCACCCGCGGCGTTGTCTCGGACGACGACATGCTAGAGCTCACTGAAGCTGAACTCTTGGAGGGCTTCAGTGAACAGAACGTCATAAATGTTAAGCGAATTAAGATCAGGCGGGACGGTAAAGAGATCAATACGAAACACCTGATACTCACTTTCGGTTCAAGTGTCCTCCCCGAGTCCATCGAGGCCGGTTATATCAAACTTCGTGTTAGGCCATACGTGCCCAATCCTCTCAGATGCTTTAAGTGCCAAAGGTTCGGCCACAGTTCACAGAACTGTCGAGGCCGGCTGACATGTGCCAAGTGTAGTGACACTGAACATTCCTCCGAAACATTCCAGAAGACTCCACATTGTGTCAACTGTGATGGCGAGCACGCCGCATACTCGCGCGCCTGTTCGTCCTGGAAAAGAGAAAAAGAGATTGTGACAATCAAAGTCAAAGAAAATATATCTTTCAAGGAGGCACGTAGGCGGGTGTCATACCTGTCTAAGAGCAGCTTTGCCGATGTGGCGCGTAAGGGGGCAGCGTCACAACGGCCTCCGGCGGCTGTCCGACCCACAGGCAGTGAGTCGGCAGTTACGCAATCTGCCCCCGCGGCGGTTGCAGCTAGCGCTGCTCCGTCAACCGAGGAGAAGGGACCATCCACCTCAAAGGTGGGTGCAGCCGAGGCTGCCCCAACCTCCGAGGCCCCTTCCAGCGCTGGCAACGGCCAGCGCAGCCCAATCCCTCAGGGAGCCTCATCGACCTCCGGGCTGGTGGGCGCAGGGGTCTTGCCCTCCAAGGCGGGACTCCCTCTGAAAACCTCTCGCTCGCAAGAGCGCTTGTCCGGCGCCTCACACGAGGCAATGGACACTACACCTGTCCCCAAGGCGCAGCAAACGCCTAAGGAGCATCGAGAATCGCTCGAACGCTTCAGAAAGAACAAAACACTTATTACAGGGCCTCGAAAGGGCTCTGTAATATAAGGCATCCACTCCGTCTCCGTAAACACAGCACCAATTCACCTTAAACATGGATACACAAATCATCCAATGGAACATCAGAGGTCTCCTTAGAAACCTTCATGATTTGCAAGAACTCATCCACAAACATAATCCAAAAGTGATGTGTTTACAGGAAACACACTTAAAATCTAAACACACAAACTTTCTCCGTACGTATCTTACGTTTCGCAAAGATCGCGATGATGCCGTCGCATCATCGGGTGGTGTTGCGATTCTTACTCATAGAAGTATTGCATGTCAACCTTTACAGCTACAAACGCTCCTTGAAGCAGTGGCGGTTCGAGTTGTCCTACTAAACAAACTCATCACCATTTGCTCCCTTTACATACCCCCGCATTACCAACTGAACAAACATGAATTTCACTCCTTGATCGATCAATTGCCAGAACCTTATGCTGTTCTTGGCGATTTCAATGCGCACAGCTCCCTGTGGGGCGACTCTCGTTTAGATGCGCGAGGTCGCCTTGTTGAACAGTTCCTTTTCTCTTCTGGAGCGTGCCTTCTCAATAAGAAAGAGCCCACATATTACTCTCTTGCAAACCGATCCTTTTCGTCAATAGATCTTAGTATAGTCTCCCCGTCTGTACTGCCTGAACTTGAATGGGAAGTTACCGACAACCCTTACGGTAGCGACCACTTCCCTACACTGCTAAGATCATATAAAGAAAACGAATATCCACCATACGCTCCTAGGTGGAAGATTGAGACAGCTGATTGGGAGAAATTTCGATCTCTAACTAGTATCTCATGGGCTGACCTGTCTTCGTTAGGAATTGACGCTGCAGTCGAGTTTTTTACAGCATTCATAATAGATGTCGCATATAAATGCATATCAGAAGTAAAAGGCTTGGCCTGCAAACGGCGTGTCCCATGGTGGAACGACGATTGTAGGATCGCTCGTAAAAAACAGAACAGGGCGTGGGGGTTGCTACGCGCTTCTCCCACTGCAGAAAATCTAGTCAACTTTAAAAAAGTAAAATCCGAAGGCAGGCGAACCCGCCGACAGGCCAGACGAGAAAGTTGGCAGAAGTATCTATCAAGTATTAACTCGTTCAGAGATGAGGCGAAAGCCTGGAACAGGGTCAATAGGATAAGAGGGCGACAAGCACATGCACTCCCTTTGGTAAACACAGAAGGCGATACCCTACAAGATCAGGCGGACTCACTTGGGGAGCACTTTGAGAGCGTGTCAAGTGCCAACCATTACTCGCAATCCTTTCTGAAATATAAACAAATAGAAGAATGTAAGCCACTCATGAGAAAATGTCAACAGAATGAACCATACAATTGTCCTTTTAGCATTGCCGAGTTGAGAGCTGCCTTGAGCGCATGCAAGAGCTCTGCCCTGGGATCTGACAGAATCATGTATGAAATGATCAAAAACTTACATAAAGACACCCAAGTTACACTAGTCACAATTTTCAACACGATTTGGGCTGCGGGATACTTCCCGACTGCATGGAAAGAAGCCATTGTGATCCCGGTTTTGAAACAAGGCAAAGATCCTTCCTCAGTGGCAAGTTACCGCCCGATAGCCCTGACAAGTTGCCTTTGTAAGGTATTTGAAAAAATGATCAATCGCCGTCTCGTGCATCTCCTCGAGTCCAGTAAAATGCTTGACCCATTTCAATGTGGTTTTCATGAAGGGCGATCTACAATCGACCACCTTGTGCGGATCGAAGCGAGCATTCGCGATGCCTTCGTGCACAAGCAATCTTTCTTATCTGTATTTCTGGATATGGAAAAAGCGTACGACACAGCCTGGCGGTACGGAATCCTGCGCGATCTTTCCGCGCTAGGTATCCGCGGGAATATGTTAAATACTATAGAGAGCTACCTAGAGAACCGTACATTTCGAGTGAAAATAGGTCCTGCACTGTCGCGTACATTTATACAGGAAACTGGGGTACCCCAGGGTGGCGTACTCAGCTGCATGCTCTTTGTCGTAAAGACAAACACGCTTCGTGCATCCTTACCACCAGCTATTTTCTATTCCGTCTACGTAGACGACATACAAATAGGTTTCAAATTCTGCAACCTCACAGCCTGCGAGAGACAGGTACAGCATGGTTTGAACAAGGTGTCACAGTGGGCAGAGAAGAATGGATTTAAAATCAATCCTCACAAGAGTGCTTGTGTTCTGTTTACAAGAAAGAGAGGCCTGGTCCTGGATCCTTGCTTAGAACTGTCTGGACAGCAGATACCTGTAAACAAGGAACACAAATTTCTAGGTGTCATACTTGACTATAGACTCACTTTCGTCCCCCACATTAAACACCTTAAACAAAAATGTCTGAAAACAATGAATCTAATGAAACTTCTATCCCAGACTGCGTGGGGTAGTGACAGGAAGTGTCTAATGAATATCTATAAGAGCCTAATTCGATCACGACTAGACTATGGTGCCGTGATCTATCATTCTGCAGCCCCAAGCGCGCTAAAGATGCTAGATCCGGTCCACCATCTAGGAATCCGTCTGGCCACTGGAGCTTTCAGAACGAGTCCCATACAAAGTTTATATGCAGAATCGAATGAGTGGTCACTTCATATCCAGAGAACATACATCAGCCAAACATATTTTTTGAAAGTCCACTCTAATCCTCAACATCCGTGTTATAATACCGTTAACGAGATGACATACGCTACACTCTTTCGCAATCGTCCCTCCGTAAGACAGCCTTTCTCGCTGCGTGTGAGGGAGTTTAGTGAAGAAGTGCATGTTCCACTTCTCGAGCTTCGCCTAATGCATCCAGCCAAGCTGCTACCTCCTTGGGAGTGGCAGCTGATACAATGCGACACATCTTTCGTTCAAGTTACAAAGCACGCTTCAGATATTGAAATCCAAATGCATTTCCGGGAACTCCAACACAAACACTCCTGCACGGAGTTCTACACAGACGCATCGAAGCCACACGACGGGGTGTCCTATGCAGCCGTCGGTCCATCCTACACGGAATCCGACGTACTGCATCCGGAAACTAGTATCTTCACGGCTGAGGCCTACGCAATATTGTCGACCGTGAAGCATATTAGGAAATCAAAACTAAAAAAATCACTCATATATACTGACTCCCTAAGTGTTGTGAAGGCTTTGATATCGTTCTGTAAGCACAAAAATCCTGTCATAATCGAACTTTATTCCGTCTTATGCAAAGCATATGTATCTAACCAGCATGTGATTATATGCTGGGTGCCAGGTCATAGGGCCATCGAAGGTAATGTTCTGGCGGACCAGATGGCCACGTCAGTTGCATGGCATTCTGCTAATCCCACCACTGCAGTTCCTGTCACAGATCTGAAGCCCTTTCTACAGAGGAAACTACGCAACCACTGGCAACGCCTGTGGGACGCGGAAACAAATAATAAGCTCCACGTGATAAAGCCACAGTTAGGATTCTGGCCTTCCGTAACAAAATCACGCCGAACAGATGTCCTATTCTGTCGTCTCAGAATAGGACACACGTTTGGCACGCATAACTATTTACTCACTGAAAATGATCCTCCAACCTGCGGTAGATGCGGGGAGAGGCTGACCGTCCTCCACGTCCTCCTGGAGTGTCGGAAAGCCGAATATGAAAGAAAGAAACATTTTCCCTTAGCATACCGATAGCACATCCCCCTTCATCCTGTCATGTTACTCGGCCCAGAACCTTTGACACCAACGCAGTCCTAAGTTTTCTGAAAGATGTTGTCTTGCATGTTTTTAGCCCCACATGTTCGTAGCGGGTCCTCTCTTCAGAGGATGCCGCTGCGATAGCTTTTTCGTATCGCACATGCCTCTAGGCCCTTGTGTTTCAAGGGCCCTGGCGAGGCAGCAGTGCTCCAAGTAATTTTAACATCCTATATTTTTCTACTTTGCATCATTCTTCTACGATGGATTTTAATGTTCATAGTATTCGCCATTTGTCATCGCCATAATTTTATAACAAGTTAATTTTACGCACTTTACAGCGAATATTTTTAGGCCACTTTACAGCCAAGTCACATCTTCCATATTACATCGTCAACATTACCACTTGTCATGGCGCTCTTTGGCCAAACCTGGCCCTTGCGCCACAAGAAACCACATATCATCATCATCATCACAAAAGAGCATGACACATAATATAAAAGCGCACATAAATAGAAATAATGGAAGCAGGCTGTAGTCCCCATGCGGTTACAATTCGGTGCGGCATCCATAGTACAGTGGAATGCGTCTACAACGAGCGCCTCTACAGCGAAATTACCCGTATATAACGAAGGATTAATTTTGTCCCGACCAGATTCGTATATTTTATATGCACTGTGAACGTCTCTACAACTAAGACAACTACGATAACTTTGCCTGTAGAACAAAAAAAATTAGGTATCTCCGTTGGCTAATTTGTTACTTTACGACGAGCGCCACGTCAAACAGCGTAGGAGGCAGCGCTAACGATGCACTTGACGATCGCGCCGATGTCAACGAGTGCTCGAGCCTTGCTGCACTGCTCCAGGAATTGCTCAACTTGTATGCTTTTGTAGCACACCACAGTCTGACGGAGTCTTTTGCATGTCAGTCAGAGTTGATGAAGACGGGATTACGTAACCCTACCTGACAAATGAAGACGTCATCAAAGACAACTGTGGTGGAAAGGACGTGAATGTCAACGAAGGCATCATTGATGAAGAGCCGGTAAACGAACCGAAAATTCTAATAGTGAGTTATACGATAGCGGCATTCGACGATCTCCATATTTACCTTTCTTCGCTTTTGCGTTTCGGCGCCAAGCATGCCGTGAACATATGTGCAATAAATTTAGCTGCAGTCGTATATTCCGTCAAACTAAGTCCCTTTTAAATAAATAAAGGTTTTTCTCTTGCTGAACGAGCTTAACCTGCTCTAACATTGTGTGATCTTTATAGCGAAGTCCTCTATATAACGAAGAATTTGAAGGTAAAACACTTTGTTACAAAGGCGTTTGACTGTACTCGTTGCGGATGCCTGTGCCTCGAGTGCGTTTAACTTACGCTGCGTTGTTTTCGATGACCAAGGGCGTAGCAATTTTGCGAGTGAAAACGTGTGGTGAGAGTCAGTGGATCAAGCCCTTGTTCTAACTGCTGTCTATGCGTCGCGTGTCAGGCGCATTCGAGGAGTAGATAGCAAACATCCTAATAGTCGTTGCCACCGGAGCAAGTCGGACATAAAGCTCGACTTGCTCCTGTGGCGACGACGTCGTTCTTGCGAAACGGACATCACGTGACTCGGCTGACTCCACGTCTTCCTACTGCGGGAGTACCCCGTACCATGACCGGCAGTCTTCGCAGCTGCTACTTTCTCACTGCATTCTAACAATTTTAAGGTGTATCATGTTGCATAAAGATGAGAAACACAAGCCATAGATTGATCACCAGAACCTCCAGAACAGTTAATTCTGTACTGCTTAGTACCATTGTCGATCGTATTGGAACGAACCCCGGAGTTAACTCTCAATCATTACCCGAGAATGGAGTGTGAGATGCCTGGATGACAAAAAGAAATACAGGAAAACAGACAATAATTCGTTGTCGAGTCCGCAAAATACACTTTAGCAAGTAAGTCTTTCGTCCACTATAGTGTACCAAAAATTTCCGGTGAGTAGTATGGTGTGCTCTTGCTTAGCTTGTCATATTAATGGAGAACTTTACGGCGACTCATTTGCCGCAGGCTAGAAAGGGTAAGGTTGTGTGACAAATGCTGTGCTGCCGCTGAACCATTCTGCGTGAACCAGTGACCGCGATGATTTAACAGCCATCCCGGAAGAAGAAATGTTATCCCCAGCAAGCATTAACTCCGCTGTGCACGCGGACAAAAGAGCAGAGCTAGGTGAAGGATAAATGCTTCGCAGCCCTTGTCAGGTGATCGCTAACTTCCTGAAAGACAGGAAGATATATATAAATACAAATGACGGCCAAAGCGACGAATACACCATAAATAAAGGAGTTCCGCAAGGAAGTGTATTAAATCCACTTCTCTTCAATGCAGCAATAGCTGGTTTACCAGCGGTACTTTCAGCAGACATAAACATATCTATGTATGCTGATGACATTTGCATACGGACATCGAACAAGTCTCTAGTAGTTGTCAAGCATCGGTTGCAGGAAGCTTTGAAGCAATAGGTGATTATTTGGGAGAACGGGGCATGAAGATATCTTATGCCAAATCAGCGGTTCTGCCTTTCACAAAAAAAAGGTTAGAAATTTTGGTCTTTCAACAGATGGCCATGTGATCGAGCTGGTTCGGAAACATCGTTTTCTCGGCGTGATTTTAGACCACCAGCTTCGCTGGACTCATCATTTGACCGCCCTGGAGGACCAACTTGGTTGTGTTATAAATGTTTTCCGTAGAATCACAGGCACGAAGTGGGGTGGAACAACTGCATCCCTGCTTCACGTCCACTCAGCACTTGTGCGTCAGAGAATTGCTTACTCAGCCCCTACATTGCACAAATTATCTGCGACGTCCCTCCATCGGCTGCAGCTATTACAGGCTCGGAGTTTACGAGTGTGCCCAGGAGTCCCGCAAGCTACGTTCAGTCTCGTCACTATTGCAGAAGCGCGGGAACCGCATTTCACGGTGATTCGGAGCCTGGAAACATGCCGATCGCATCTCTCCAGAATTTCTACTCAGCATTCTGCACACCCCCTTCTCTCTGATAGAGAACGGTCCGGGTGCCTAGATACGTGCCTTGTTTCAAGAGCATAAATCACGACTCCCACGATCCCTTTTTTGGAACTCCGACCTCTGCTACCAACCATGGCTTCTGCAAGCGCCGAAAACAAAACTTCAATCGAAGGCCTTAAAAATAAAAGTGACGTTTCCACATTAGCAGCAAAACAATTAGCGTTACATCACCTATTTGACAAGTACCAGGAATCTATTCACGTCTACATGGACGGTTCTGTAGTCAAAGAAAGTGCGACTGCAGCTTTTGTTATACCATCCTTAGAGATAGAGTACGCTTGTCGACTAGGACACACGTCGTCACCAACAATAGCGGAATTAGTGGCAATTCTCCAAGCCACTCATTTTATCAAAAGATATGAGACACCAACAAAATGGGTAATTTTCACGGACTCGTTATGGGCTTTAGGATGTTTGAAAATATTGATGACAGCCAACCACACGCACGAATAACATACGCAATACTGAACAGTTTAACTCAGGCTAATGAAAGGAAACATGCAGTGATATTACAGTGGGTCCCGGGCCATGCTGGTATAGCAGGCAACGAACTAGTGGACTCACTGGCAAAATCAGCCCATAAAGATGCAGAAATTGAACTCATCCCTTTATCACCAATGGACACAAAACGGATATTGAAAGTACTAAAAAAAGACTTGTGTATGTCAACATGGTTTAATGAAAACCCTAAGGAATTAATACTTTACGAAGTAGACCCTCAACTCGAATGCCAGCTGGATGTACAACTTTCTAAAAATACCGAGACACTAATTCACCGACTGCGCCTTGGGACAGCATACACCAAACATGTCCTGCATCGCATCAAACGGGCTCCTTCCCCGGCTTGCTCCTGTGGCCACGACGATGAGGATGTTCGCCATCTACTCCTCGAATGCCCCATATACGACATACAAAGACAGCAGCTAGAACAAGAGCTACACTCCATCGATCCTCACCAGCCTTTCTCACTCGCAAAGTTGCTGGGCCCATGGCCATCGAAAATAGCACAGCGAAAAGCATTGAACGCAATTGAACATTTTTATGAAGACACAAGCATCCTCAACAAATACTAGGTATTGCATTGAATAATCACACGATGAATAATCACATTCATATAATTTGTAATTATTAGTGCTTGTATATTACGTGTTATACATTTTTTGTTGTGCGTGAATTATTTTAACACTGTAATTCCTCACCTGTTTATATGCTCATCGAAGTCTACATCATGGCCGTTTGTGTGTGTTTGTGACTGTTTACGAACTCATTGTGGTGCAACTTGCATTTGACTTTTACACTGTGATGTTCATAGGCGTATAGGACTGTGCTGTGGCTTTCTCACCCTATGAAGTGATTTTTTTTTTCAATTCTTTTTTCATTTTCCTACATATTTTTTATATTGTTGCTTTTGTTATGAGAAAAGGAGTAGCCGTCACCATTATAATGTGACTACGTCTCTTTCTTTTATTTTCATTTCAATATGACGGTGGGCGCTCATATATCATGTATGACGTGATGGTCGAAATAAACTCATAAAAACAGACGTCACGGGAAGGTATTCTGCATATGGCGCCACTGTATGTCCTCACGCACAATAAGCTGTGTCTAAAAGTACAATATCGAATGTTCCTTAAATAAGTTAAGTGTCAGGTATAAACGACCCTACCGGATAAACGACGCACCCTACTTCGGGGGCGCTCAAATTTCTCAAATGGGTGGCGATCCTCAGTGAATATTGTTCAATAGCATGCTTGGATGCGGCGCATTCCACCAGCTCTGTCCAGAATAAATCACTGCACAGCATCCGCGGTGATGCGGGACCGTAAAAGTGATTCTCTCAGCACAATGGAAACGCTGGTGGTATCTGCCAGTTTTACTGAGAAACACGCTGCACGCCGGGCCTTTGACCGTAACAGTAACTGAAGGCTGCCCAGAAAATTTACCCCTTTCGTCCTGCATCGCCACAGACGACGTTTATTAGCACATCCTTGACAAAACAGCCAAGTGGTGCATGCACTCAAACACTCATGGCATATGCACCGTGAAATGTCAAATCTGTGCGAAATTTGAGCACGAACGAGCCAGTGATTTTGGCGGAAGAACAATCTATAATTGGCTCCATTATTTACGCAACGTTCGGTACAAGAAACAGTTACCACCCATTACGATAGACATCCACCACCACACATCGCAGCCGCGCCGTAGCGCAGGCGATCGTTGAACTGGAAACCGAAAGAAACCGTCAGTGCATTCGTGGAACACAACCATCTGCATTTTGTATTTACGTGAATGCTACACGCGCCTCTTACTTGACAAGACGAGAGAATACATATAAGAACCGATCAGGCTCAAGCGCTAAAAAAGATCGCGTCTTCGAATATCAGTGCAACGGGGCACTGCAAACAAAAATACAATATATAGCAGCTTGGCTCTTCGGTGTCACTGACCCACCGCACACCCTCACTCCGTCCATCCACATACGATCAATCAGATTATGGAGGACCAGCGCTTAGACGAAGCAAGCAGAAAATAGCGACACAGGGATTGTGTTGTGTGTCACTCTTTCTTTTTTTTTCTGCGCTTTGTCTAAGCGCTGGTTCTCAGTCATCTGAACTCTACTATAACTATACACCGACCGGCCCATATTTATACCTTATGTTTGTCCACCTACGATTCTTGTGAGCGCATTAAGAAACAATCGCGAAAGCGTCGAGCAGCCATGTCTTCTACAGTTGCGCAACAATGTAGCGCAAGACGGGCACTAATAAGCTCGCCATACCACCCGTACAAATTAAGAAACTGCCATTACTCTGCTTATTGTCACGGCCAACTCAAGAAGCTTCTCACGGAAATGGCGCAAATAAATATGTGCAGGGCTGTACTTCCTCACCATGAGCAGGTCAGCTTGCAATGAGTTTCTTGTGAACAAAGCTGCTGCAGTCAGGGTCGGCTATTCACGAGGCAGAAATGGTTGTTCGCGAACTTCCTGAATTCCAATAGTCACGCACCGCAGAGCCATTGCAGCAATACTGAAATGAGCTTCAGTCACTCGATAGCCGCCCCTCCACCGCGACAATACTCAAGTCTCGTACCAACTTCGATGTTCTGGCCATTCTCTACGTTAGCGATCCAGAGTGTGAAGCCTCAAAGCACGCAGGGAGTTGTTCTCGCGGGAGGCTTTGCGACGTCTACAACGATGGACGCTTGGCCGCGGTCGTGAGGGCTCTTGCGCTGTGTGATGGAGGTCGGTCTTCTACACGAGCGGGGATATACTTCATTTCCTTCCAGTGCATACTGAAATAACAACTGAAAAACGTGAAGAAGTCACTGTGCATAGTATAGCTATTCCATACAATGCGAACTATTCGTTCTTACAACAGATTTTCCATGGAACATGAACATTTTTCTCACTGGAATCCATCAGGTTATTTTTTAAATAACTTATATCGAGAGAATACTGTACGTGGCTGCAGTGTGAGAAGGACAATGTTTGTGCACTGCGCAAGAAAACAAGGGGAACTAAATCGTATGAGGAAACTTTTTTTAAACGTTCTGGTTTATGGTTATAATACGGTCAGATATTAAGACCCCACAGCGAGAAAATGAAGGAGGGGATGGAGGGGGGGGGGGGGGGGGGGGTCCTGAAGTAAGGCGAGAGTACCATGTATAGAGTTATTTTTAGTTCGGTTAAATGAGTACTGACATAAAATTGTTGTCTCATTTTTATTTCTTTATTGAACAGTTGTCTATGCTGTGATTACTATAGAGCGCAGGAGTGTCTGAACTGGCGTCTTGGTTGAAGCAGCATCCTTAGAAGGGAATCGAACAGCGCAAAAGACGTGACAGAGTGAAGACGCTGTGTCTGTCGCCTTCGCTCCATCCCGTATTTTTTCGCTGTTCGATTCATTCTACGGAGCTTCAATTTCTATGGAGCGACACAAATAATTAATTTTGTTACGTTATAATGCGACCATATCAAAACGCGTGCCCAGTGTAGCGCGGCTTCGGGCATGAAGGAGAAGAAGGCTATCACGTCACCGAAACCTGATGCGGCGGCCTCGTGGTACCAGACATTGTCGAACAGTACGCACACACTACGGTCGTGCTGCATCTGCCCTAAGTAGAAGTACTCCCTTACCACTTCCAGTGCCTCGCTACCTATCGTAAACTTCTGTTCTATTCCGAGATTGTGAAACATTACTTTAGTTTTCTGCAGATAAATTTTTGACCCACCCTTCTGCTTTGCCTGTCCAGGTGAGTGAGCATGCATTGCAATTGGTCCCCTGAGTTACTAAGCAAGGCGATATCATCAGCGAATCGCAAGTTACTAAGGTATTCTCCATTAACTCTTATTCCCAATTCTTCCCAATCCAGGTCTCTGAATACCTCCTGTAAACACGCTAGGAATAGCATTGGAGAGATCGTATCTCTCTGTCTGACGCCCTTCTTTATTGGGATTTCGTTGCTTTCTTTATAGAGGACTAGGGTGGCTGTGGAGCCGCTATAGATATCTTTCAGTATTTTTACATACGGCTCGTCTACACCCTGATTCCATAATGTCTGCATGACTGCTCAGGTTTCGACTGAATCAAACGCTTTCTCGTAATCAACGAAAGCTATATATAAGGGTTGATTATATTCCGCACATTTCTCTATCACCTGATTAATAGCGTGAATATGGTTTATTGTTGAGTAGCCTTTACGGAATCCTGCCTGGTCCTTTGGTTGACAGCAGTCTAAGGTGTCCCTGATTCTATTTGCGATTACCTTAGTAAATACTTTGTAGGCAACGGACAGTAAGCTGATCGGTCTATAATTTTTCAAGTCTTTGGCATCCCCTTTCTTATGGATTAAGATTATGTTGGCGTTCTTCCAAGAATCCGGTATGCTTCAGGTCATGAGGCATTGCGTATACAGGGTGGCCAGTTTCTCTAGAACAATCTCTCCACCATCCTTCAACAAATCTGCTGTTACCTGATCCTCCCCAGCTGCCTTTCCCCTTTGCATATCTCCCAAGGTTTTCCTTACTTCTTCCGGCATTTGTTGTCGGATGCCAAATTCCTCAAGACTATTCCCTCTTCCATTATCGTCGTGGATGCCACCGGTATACTGTATAAATCTCTATAGAACTGCTCAGCCGCTTGAACTACCTTATCCATCTTAGTAATGATACTGCCGGCTTTGTCTCTTAGCGCATACATCTGATTCTTGCCTATTCCTAGTTTCTTCTTCACTGCTTTTAGGCTTCCTCCGTTCCTGAGAGCATGTTCAATTTTGTCTATATTAAACTTCCTTATGTCAGCTGTCTTACGCTTGTTGATTAACTTGGAAAGTTCTGCCAGTTCTATTCTAGCTGTAGGGTTAGAGGCTTTCATACATTGGCGTTTCTTAATCAGATCTTTCGTTTCCTGCAATAGCTTACGGTATCCTGTCTAACGAAGTTACCACCGACTTCTATTGCACAATCCTTAATGATGCCCATAAGAGTGTCGTTCATTGCTTCAACATGAAGGTCCTCTTCCTGATTTAAAGCCGAATACCTGTTCTGTAGCTTGATTTGGAATTCCTCTATTTTCCCTCTTACAACACATTGATTGGCTTCTTATGTACCAGTTTCTCCCGTTCCCTCCTCAAGTCTAGGCTAATTCGAGATCTTACCATCCTATGGTCACTTCAGCGCACCTTGCCGAGCACGTCCACATCTTGTATGATGCCAGGGTTAGCGCAGAGTATGAAGTCTATTTCATTTCTAGTCTCGCCCTTCGGGCTCCTCCACGTCCACTTTCGGTTATCCCGCTTGCGGAAGAAGTTATTCATTATCCGCATATTATTCCGTTCTGCAAACTCTACTAATAACTCTCCCCTGCTCTTTCTAGAACCTAAGCCATATTCCCCCATTGACTTGTCTCCAGCCTGTTTCTTGCCTTCCCTGGCATTGAAGTCGTCCATCAGTATATATATACATAGTGTATTTTGTTTTGACTTTACCCATCGCCGATTCCACGTCTTCATAGAAGCTTTCGACTTGGTAGTCATCATGACTGGATGTAGGCACGTAGACCTATACGACCTTCAATTTGTACCTCTTATTAAGTTTCAGAACAAGACCTGCCACCCTCTCGTTAATGCTATAAGATTCCTTTATGTTACCAGCTATATCCTTATTAATCAGGAATCCGACACCTAGTTCTCGTCTCTCCGCTAAGCCCCGGTAGCACAGGACGTGCCCGCTTTTTAGCACTTCACTGAGCCCTATTATATCCCATTTAATGCCCGCTAATTCCTCCACTAGCACTGCTAGACTCGCCTCACTATATTACGTTCTAGCGTTAAACGTTGCCAGGTTCAGATTCCAATGGCGGCCTGTCCGGATCCAGAGATGCTTAGCACCCTCTGCTGCGTCACAGGTCTGACCGCCACCGTGGTCAGTTGCTTCGCAGCTGCTGGGGACTGAGACTGGGTCCAGGTAGTCACTGGAAAATAATTTTGTGGCCTTTCTGCTTGACATCACCGAGAAGATGTACAATTTCGTATGTTAGCTGTTCGTGGGCTCCCCGTCGCATAACTGACTGCATGCTGTGTAAAGCCAGTCTTGAGTCGGAAAACACTGCCCACGTACCCGAACTCTCTGTGTCAATAAATTGAAGAGCACTGCGCAGAGCCGTGAGTTCTGCAGCCGTGGACGTCGTGACATGAGACGTCTTGAATCGAAGTGTCACTTCTCTTGTCGGTATAAACAAAGCACCCTCAGAACTGGTTGATGTGGTCGATCCGTCAGTATATATCTGTACGTGGCTATACTGTATCTCTCGTACAACAGGAGTAAACTCCATTGTTTTAGTGCAAGCGGTGGTAGAACTGACTTTTTCTGAAGTCCTGGAATTCTGAGCTGTACTTCAGCATGGCACGAACACCATGCTAGAGAAACCGGCCTGGCCGCAGGTCTGTACCCCGATGTAAGCGACGCACGATATGCACAGACAGTTGTGCAAGATGCCGTGCCTGGTCTGTCCAAGGTGAGTGTGGCGGGGGGTGGCAAGGGGTCCGGGCAATGTGCACGCATCGTCTCGACAGCAATGTGCGTCGTTATTGAATAATCTTGAGCAATGGCATCTGTTGACGCACTGCGTGGTAATCCAAGGCGTATCCTCAGAGCTTGGGCTTGAATGCTCAAGTTGTACGCAAATTGGTTTTGCAGATGTTGGATGTAACAGGTAGGCTGTACCGGAGGAACCCCGCAAACAACACCCTGTACAGCTGTAACATGGATTGTGTGGACACCCACCAGTTCTTTCCTGCAAGGAACCTGAACAGATGACAAATAGCGATCAGTCGCTTTTTCACGTGGTTCGCATGAGGAGTCCAGGACGTACAGGTCTCTCTCAATCACAACCCCCAAGAACCTGCGACTTCTGCTGGACGATGTCACTTGTATGCAGACATGCGCTTCTGGGTAAACGCCACCACTGCGCACTTTTCCCACGTCAAGTCCAGACCTTGTTTGCGAAGGTAGCGCGATGTCGATGAGGCCGTCTTCTGAAACCGAGCGCGAAGCTGAAGCCGTGTCACCGCTGACGTCCAGATACAGATGTCGTCGGCGTAGATAGAGAGTCGAACGGTGCTTGACAGGTATTCGAGTAGTCCAATTAGGGCTAGATTAAAAAGTGTTAGGCTTAGTACTCCGCCCTGAGGGACTCCGCGACTACTGTAATATTGGAGTGTCGGGCCGTCCTCGGTGACCACGTATAATGATCGCATCTGTAGGATCGCATCTGTATAATGACCGCATCTACGAACCCAGAAATATATCTTGCCACCAACTCCTACTGCTTCTAACACTTTAAGGATGGCTTCATTGGTAACATTATCGTAAGCCCCTTTAACCTCTGGAAACAAGGCAGCGTTTATAGGCCTTCTGGAATTCGACGGACGTTACCAAGTAGACAATGTTGTCTCTATATGTATATGTAAACGGCCGCGCCTGAATCCTGTCAACGTGTCTGGATAGAACGGTGGATAGAACGGTGAACCCCTCCAGACGCATAATAACCATCTGTTCCATTAATTTTCCTACACAAATAGCAAGCACGATCGGGCGGTATGGCGCAATGTCCAAACGCGACTTGCCAGCTTCGAGAAGCGGAATCAGGCGACTTGATTTCCATTCCTGGGAAACCGTGCGAATCTGCCACGAGTCGTTGTAAAGGAGCAGGAATGCATTTCGAGCTCGTTCACCAAGGTTACACAGAGGGCGGTATGTAATGACATCTGGCTCTGGCACTGAAGAACGCCTGCATACAGCAAGCGCAGCCTCTAGTTCGCTTAGTGAAAAAGGGCACTCCATACGGGTATCACGTGAGAATGGTGAGTGGTCGGGAGTCTGCGTTGTAGCGGAACTTGCTTCACCGGCAATCCTCCTGCAGAAAGATTCTGCGACTTCAATCTCTTTGCATTGTAGGTAAATAGCCAGGGAATTAAATGGGTGGCGCTGTCCAGGGGCTGCACAGAGGCCACGAACAGTTCTTCATATAAGAGACAAAGGCTTTTGGGGATCCAGAGACTCGCAGAAAGGCATCCATAGTTGTGAAGCCAGCTCATTCATACGGCGCTGTATTTTCTTTGTGCATAGACGAAGCTCACAACTAAATACTAGAGGTGGGGGAATATTGGAAGTTTCGAATAGGAATGGAATACTACACGCTAACACTTTGTATTCGTGCTCTAAAAGGAACTATTCTGTACTCTTGGCGGCATTTCTGCCCCCCCCCCCTAAAAGCGCCGGAAAGCTGACCCACGTAGGCGGTATGAAACAAAACGTCAATTTTGATGTCTTATAATTTGGAAGCAAATGCGTGAGAGCAGCGCCGCTTACAGAAGACCGCCTTGTTTAAGCATAACAATTTATTATAAAAAATTTATGTTCACAAGCAATTACCCTCGCGCTTGTGATAGAATAGGCGCTTGAAATACAATGCGAACTGCCACAATAAGATAAAAATGGTTCCAACGGTTCTAAATAGATTTAAAGATGGGCTACACTTCGCTGTTTGGTCTGCTTTCGTGAACCGGCAAGTTCGTGCCTCGGATGCAATAGCCTCGGCCACAAAATCGCAAGTAGAGTCAGACGAATTGAGGGGTCATGACCTTTCTAAGCCGCAGATTTTCTCACAGAAAACCGTAGACACAACACTGCCTACTTTGAAAAAGACCCGGTAAGCCACCCACCCTTGCAGGATGCCATTATTTACAGTCAACCACCCGATACCCGAACCTCATTGCCTGTCTGTAAAGACACACGCGCCGTATGCCGACGCACTCGCGAGTGTTGCGGCTCGAAGTGTCGTTTGGGCCTGGAATCCACCAAGCCCATAGAGAGTACGTCCGGTAGTAGGAATAAAGCAAAAATTATGTGAGCGAAGCTTTCTGTGCTGTTTGCTTTGACTGAGGATAATTAGCAGTGATGTTTACGACGAATGTTTCATTTCTTCAACGTTCAGTCCGACGCGACGGTGCTGAGTTGACGTTAAACGTTACCTTGCGTGCACCCCTGCTGTTTGTCTGTAGTACAGAGAATACGCAGGGAGAGGTGTTTGCTTAAGGCATTGTTGTGCGTCATATTTTATAACCTCTGAGAGGGTTAAGTATTGTCATTGGCTCACATGACACATCGCATCGTGGCAGAAGTATTAAACTTTAATTGAATTATGGGGTTGTACGTGCCAAAACCACAGTCGGATTATGAGGCACGCCGTAGTGGCGGACTCCGGATTAACTTTGACACCATGGTGTCCTTTAACGTGTCCCTAAATCTAAGTGCATGAGCGTTTTTTTATTTCGCCCATAGAATCCATAGAGGACGAGGGTCCGAAACGTCAGATATTTCATCAGACTTGGTCAGTGACCGTGATTCTCCTCAAGAGGCTAATGTGGTGACGCCCAGGGAGCTCCAGAGGCTGCACATTCGACGTGGTGCAAAGGTCCAAGTGAGTTTCTCGCGTCGCCTTTCTCTACCGTGCTCCTGTCATGTATACACACCCTCTGAACATCCCCCCCCCCAACGCGGTGTGCCAGAAACTAGTAGCAGCAGCAGTAGCGCCAGCAGCGGCGGCAGCATTGGTAAAGTAGAAGGAAGAGGCAAAGAAAGCTTCGCTTTAAAATGGTTTACTTACATTATGTACGCTGGCTCCAGGTACGGAAGCTCACTCCATGTAGGAGCGTATTGAAATCTGAATTCACATCAGGACACATCAGCCTCTCTGAACGAAAGGTCTCCGCTTTTTATCCCCTCGTCTTCCTTAGGCGACTAGACTAGGGAATCTGATGACTGTATAGCGGCCAATCACAAACGTAGAATCGAAGGGTAGCCGTCGACTTGTGCCCCTTTCATTCTTTAGTTCAGCTTGCCATTTTCAGGCAGAGGGTCTTTTCTTGACACGCCGTCAACGGTCGGCGTCAAAGCTGCGTTGACTTCTGGATAGGCGGATGATGAATGGGGTGGGTTGCCTGGGGTAAACGTCCAAGAAATGCTCTTCGCCACATTCAGACGTAACAGGAGCTTCAGTAGTGAGCGACGATAGCGCCGCAGCTACGATCGCCCCTGGGCACACCGTTCGCGATGCGGCGCAGCCGTTCCGCTCATTGCACTGACCCCTTCTAGTTCACGGTGGCACCTGAGCCAGTTCGTTTGCTCGCTCACAAGCAGGGCTCGTGTCGCGGGAGGAAACACCAGCCCGTCTCGCCGCCGAAAGAGTCTCAAACGTGTTGTCGACGACACAGGACCTCTGGGTTGCCTCAGGATGTCGCAGAAAAGGTCTATTGACGACTTTCTTTCGACTGCAAGCAAGCGGGCCAAGCAACAATGCGTCCCCACCGAGCTTTCTGCTTCAACAATGGGAGATTCGGAAACGCTCCATGAACAAGAAAATCCTACTCAGCGCTCCGTTTTGATTCCGCTTGAAGAGACTGTGTACAGCATCACTTCTGACGACGCTTGTCCGTCCTTGTCGGTGCAGATGGACAGTGAGTGCGTTGAGCATTCCGCATCGTGTGGAGCAAGGGATGAACCTGATTGTGCGACCGAATTTTTCGCCTCGGATGTGGATTCGACCATGCAGGCCCGTTGGACATTTCGAAATTTAAGACACAGTCACCCACACAGCCAATACTTTTCCCATTTCCATCTAAGTGCGGCAAACTGAGCAAAAGCTTCCACTCGGACTGCAGGTACCGCCTATTTCCTTGGTTGGAGTACAGCGCGCAGGCTGACGCAGCTTTCTGTTACCCTTGTAGAATTTTTTCTACTGGTACCAATGAGAAATCTGCATTTGTCAACGGTGGATGCAGTAGCTGGAAAAAAGCCCTGGAAGAAGATGCTGCTTTCAGAAAGCACGAAAACTCACTCGCGCATTTCATTTCATTTCATTTATTTACCCTCAAGGTACATAGTACATTATAGAGGGGAGCGGCTAAGAGAATACGAAGTAAACATCGGTAAAAGTAATTCAAACAAAATAAATAACAGCAGTAATAATTCCAAATTTTGAGTTGACATCACCCGCCGTGGTTGCTCAGTGGCCATGGTGTTAGGCTGCTGAGCACGAGCTCGCGGGATCGAATCCCGGCCACGGCGGCCGCATTTCGATGGGGGCGCGTCTACTTAGATTTAGGTGCACGTTAAAGAACCCCAGGTGGTCGAAATTTCCGGAGTCCCCACTACGGCGTGCCTCATAATCAGAAAGTGGTTTTGGTACGTAAAACCCCATAATTTAATTTTTTTTTTAGTTGACATCCGATGATAATAAACAGAGGTACAAAAGATACAAATACAAATGTGATGTACACAATGGTAAAGAGATTCAAAAAAACATAATATGTACAGTAGATTTACAAAATGCATTGTTAACTTGTTGATCATGATGCTGATGAAAACGCTGCAATAGAGAAAGGTGCATACACATAAGCAAGACAAATGGTAAGTATATTACAAAAGTTCGTTTTCAAGTGCGTTTCTAAATATAAGTGGATTAATTATACCTGTTAATGAAGGGGATAAGCTGTTCAGTCTTTGCTAGTCATTGGTAAGAATGAATTGGCGCCTATGATAGTATTGAAATGAGATATGCTAACTTTCTGATTATGATCTATCACGGCGAGAAGAAATGAAAGGTGCTGGCCTGATCCAAAGAGTGTGTAAAAAGGTGTTATTATAATAGATTTTGTGAAAAAGAGAAATGCGTGAGTGTTTTCGGCGGTCGGATAAGAGAGGCAGGTTTAATAAACATTTCATGTGTGTTACGCTTGCTGTCCGATCGAAGTTATTTAAAATGAAACGGGCTGAGCGGTTTTGTATAGCTTCCAGCGTATGTATTAGTGTTGAATGCCAGGGATCCCATATTGGTGAAGCATACTCAAGTTGCCAGCTAACGTAAGTGGTATATAGTAATTGTTTTAATGATGATAGTGCACGAGAAAAATTTCGGCGCAGGTACCCCAAAGTGCGGTTAGCTTTGGACACTATAATATCAATATGCGATTTCCAAGACAAATTGTTAGTTATGGTCACTCCTAAATAACGATACGAGGTGACACATTCAAGTGATATATTAGTGAGAGAATAATTAGGAGAACTAGAGTTAGTATGAGAAACCCTCATAGTTTTGCACTTCTTAATGTTAAGTTGCATTTTCCACGTGCTGCACCAATCAGTTATTTTATTTAAAAAACATCATATGTTTTTGTCCAGCATAAGTCTTGCCAGACATCGTGGGTTTCCTACACGCAGATGAAGTCGGGAGGACAGAGCAAGCCAATTGCAATTAACACATCTCAGTGACGCGTACTGCAGGAAGGTGCAGGATCGAGTCATCACCATTATCAGCGGCCTGTTTTATGTCCACTGAAGGACGAATGCCTCTCCCTGCGATCTCCAATTACCCCTGTCCTGCGCCAACCGATTCCAACTAGCGCCCGCGAATTTCCTCATTTCATCTCTCCACCTAGTCTTCTGTCGTCCTCGATTGCGTTTCCCTTCTCTTGGTACCCATTCTGTAACCCAAATGGTCCAACGGTTATCTAACCTGCGCATTACATGACCTGCCCAGCTTCATTTTTTTCTCTTGATTTCAATTAAAATATCGTATATACCCGTTTGCTCTCTGATCCAAACCGCTCTCTTTCTGTGTCTTAACGTTATGCCTAGCAATCTTCGTTCCATTGCTCTTTGCGCGGTCCTTCACTCCTTCACTTCTTCTTTGTCAGTCTCCAAGTCTCTGCCTCATATGTTAGCACTGGTAAAATGCACCGATTGTACACCTTCCTTTTCAATGATAATGGTAAGCTTCCAGTCAGGAGCTGGCAATGTTTGCCGTATGCTATCCAACCCATTCTTATTCTTCTGTGAATTTCCTTCTCATGATCAGTGTTCCCTGTGATTAATTGACCTAAGTAAACGTACTCCTTCACACACTCTAGAGGCCGACTGGCGATCTTGAACTCATGCTCCTTTGCCCGGCTATTTATCATTATATTTGTCTTCTGCATGTTAATCTTCAAACCAACTCTTACACTCTCTCTCTTAAGGTCCTCAATCATTTGTTGTAACTCGTCTGCATTGGTGCTGTTGCTGAATAGAACAATGTCATCGGCAAACCGAAGGTTGCTGAGATATTTGCCGTCTATCTTTACTCCTAAGCCTTCCCAGTTTAATAGCGTGAATACTTCTTCCAAGCACGCAGTGAATAGCATTGGAGAGATTGTGTATCCCTGTCTTACCCCTTTCTTTATAGATATCATCCTCCTTTTCTTGCGTAGAATTAAGGTAGCTGTAGAACCTCTGTAGATATTTTCCTAGGTATTTACGTAAGCGTTCTGTACTCCTTTATTAGTAATGCCGCTATGACAGTTGGTATATCTACTGAATAAAATGCCTTTTCGTAATCTATGAAAGCCATATAGAGAGGCGTATTGTACTCTGCGGATTTCTCGATTACCTGATTAATGGCATGGATGTGATCCATTGTAGAGTATGCCTTCCTGAAGCCAGCCTGTTCCCTTGGTTGACTAAAGTCCAGTGCTGCCCTTATTCTGTTGGAGATTATTTTGGTAAATATTTTATGTAATACCGGGAGTAAGCTAATGGGCCTATAATTTTTCAATTTTTTAACGTCTCCCTTTTTGTGGATTAGTATAATGTTTGCATTCTTCCAGTTTTCTGGGACCCTTGCAGTCGATAGACACTTCGTATAAAGAGCCGCTAGTTTTCCAAGCATTAGGTCTCCTCCATCTTTGATTAAATCTACCATTGTTCCATCTTCTCCTGCCGCTCTTCCTCATTTCATGTCTTGCAAGGCCCTCGACGCCGTAGTTGCCAATTGCTTGTTCCTCAGCCTGCTTTTCCCCCACTTTTCCATTGAAGTCGCTCATTACTATAGTATACTGAGTTTGCCCTTTTCTCATCGCTAATTCAACATCTTCATAAAACTGATCTACTTCCTCATCATCGTGACTGGATGTTGGAGCGTAGGCTTGTACTACATTTAATTTATACCTCTTATTAATCTTGATTACGACCACAGCTACCCTCTCATTAATGCTGTAGAATTCGTCATTGTTGCCCGTTATGTCCTTATGGATTAGGAATCTAGCTGCCCCATATTGCTACTTATCTAGGAGACCTGTATAGCAGAGGACATGTCCGTTGTTCAGCATTGTATAAGCTTGACCAGTTCTTCTAATCTCACTAAGGCCGATGATATCCCAAACAATGTCTGCAGGAAAATCGTCTCTGTATATATGTAGCAAGAGTGGCAGACATTTTGCGATTCACTGCCGTGCAGGGAATCGGGTGCAAGGGGCCAGTGGAACGGGGGGGGGGGGGTGTCATATACGTTTGAAGACACACCTCTTTCCGTCGGCTACACCCGGGGGGGGGGGGGGGGGTACAGAAGACCTATGGGCCCCGGGTGCCAGACGACCTAGCTACGCCACTGCGTATACGCCTGCACTAGTACGCCGGTATAATATGATACCCCATCGTATCTCTGCGACGCTTTCGCGGGAAAATTGTGTAGCACGGGCATAGGACCGATACCTATACCGGTATCAGAACATCCGCTTCACAATCGAATAAATCCCGACTGTGTTTTGTCTTGTACTGTACATCACAGTGCAGGCATTGGCATCTGTGGTTGTGACAAAACTTTCCTCTGTCCTTGCTGTACTGTAGGGCCAAATGTGACACTGACTGAAATGTCTATTGCGTGCTTTATTTTTGCAGTTCTGTCCTCTCTTCTATTTGTTTTTGTTATTTTCCCCCATTTCCAACGTTAATTAGAATCATCAGCCGGCGCCAAGGGTGTAATACTCTTTTATTTATTTATTTATTTGTAATGTAGCGCATCCTTACCAAAGTTTGAATTGATATGCGCATTAATTGCTTGTGGTGTTAGTTCTCTCTCCTGTTGTGAAATTATTCTTTTGAAGTTATATATTGATCTAGTTAGCTGATGTTATTTTCTTGTTGCTGGGGGCCTGTTTTTTTATTTATTTAATACTGTTTTTATGTATGTGTTGTACTATGTATTATATAAATTTTTATTTGCTTAGCCAGAACACTGCTGTGTAAATATGCTAAATTTTAATTGGTGTCTTCCTGCGACTATTCACAGTGATGTGTTTAGAATGGCTTCAGCCTAGTTAAACATAGTCAAAACATAACGCATAACCGCATAACTACCTCACTGCCCCCCGAAGGAACTCACTGGTTGCGGAAACTCACTGCCCCCCAGTAAAAAAATCCTGGCGCCGCCTCTGATTTCACGGTTACCTTTTGGCAACTATGGGCAAGCAAGAGTCATCTCTAAAAATGGCCGCTTCGTTGCTCTACGTACCGTACGTACGGCTGTGCGAAGTCGTCCAATTAGAGTAGCTGTAGGAGCACACGAGTGATGTGATTTCTGGTCCCGCAATGCATGACATAACGCCAGAGGTTTGCAAGAGACGGTGGAAACTTTTTATTTTACTTCACAGGGGATCAGCAGCCGATCACCAAACATGGATCAGGTACTTTGGTCTATACCACACTACTGACTTGCTGTATTCGGTGCTGTTTCTTTGGCTGTATGTAGTACTAACACAGTACAAGTGTTACTTGCATTGTACCTTGTAGGAACCATCCAGAAAGATTCTAGACTGCAAACACATCGGTTAAATCTTAGTAACCTAATATACGGCTTAATTTCAGTGTGGAAGAAGTGTGTTCTGTCGTTCTGCTGGTTAGTGCCAGTCGTGTTTACATAATTGTATTAAAGTCCATGCGTTCACAGTTTCTTTTTGTTCATTTTCAGTTCTCACAGTGCACGTGCCTGGATGGCGTTATTGCGGTAACTGAATATGCGTGTTGCCATTGAATTGAGCCCTTGCAAAAAACGCCGTTTGCGTTCATCGCTGCGTCACCATGAAACTAAGAGCGCGCTGGAAGCGCAGGAGAAGTCCTCTTTTTCTTTCCTGGTTGCCCGTCCTCTGGTTATTATGCGCTCCGACCAGAGCCAGGAGCGGTTTGAAAGATCTACTGACGGAGTCTGTGTGCAATACTAGCCATTCTGAGCAAAGGGTTTTGCTGCAATACTCCACTTCAGTTGTGCGAAACGGTACGCATTTGTTCGTTCCCCGCCTCCTTGAAGCGATTGTCTGCTAAGTCGTGCAGCTTGTCAAACACCAATCGAGGGAACAAGCTACATGTGGCAGAGGAAACTGGAAGAGAGAATATCGTAACGTGGATATTTTTTATCGTTAATAGACTGGAGTGTTTTTCAACTGCAACATCATGTGTTATTTGATATTCTATCGTCACCTTTATTACGTTTTCCTTTTGAAAATCAAAATATCAAGCCTTTCTGCTAGTTGTAGAATGTTATAAAACGTCGATGAATGTGTATTGGTTTGAAACAGCTTTTGTTGTTTCCAAACAGTTTACAAAGTGCAGCGACCTTGAAAACTGTTTGGTGCCACAGTGAGAAAAGTTAATCGAATTCTTCAAATTTTGACATGGGTTTATGCATGTCGGACTATAAAGAGTGTGAATGGTTCTATGTATTAAAATGTTTAGTTTTCAGCTTTGTTAAACTCTACTACATATAGCATGTTGTATAGTTTTTTTTTTTTTTCTATGTGTAGAAACACACAGAAAGATCACGAATTTGGATGCGAGTTGTTTTGTACATGTTGTAGTTACTCTGCCTTTGGGCTCTTCAAATCTAGTCTCAGTGAAAAATATTGTGCCATGTATGTTGCAAATTCATGCACAGTTACTAAAATAGTTCATGTAGTAGTTCTGATGTTCTTAAATGTCTCTTAGTTACTTTTATCATATTCAAAAGGCTCTGTACCAGCAATATTTTCATTCTATTTGTGTTGAGGAAAGCATGTCCAATTCTTATTCATTAGTGAAAATGTTCCATTTAGCACAGTAGAAAAGGTAGTCTTCAGTACAATTATTTTGTGATAGTGTTGCAGGAAATAAAAACTACAATGTTAAAATTAGTTAAAGGGACTGACAACCAATTTTTGTGGTACCCATCTTTTTTTAGTGCAATGGAATGCTTACAAGTCAGTGTCAAATCATGCAGTGGTAATGCAGAAAATGCTGTGGAACATTTTTTATCAGAAATTTTCTATCTGCAGTAAGGATGTTGTTGTTCACTAAAAGCATGCTGGAAACAGTGATAGATGAGCGCGATAGCGATTATGCACCAGCATTCTTGGGAGACAGACAACAAGTGTGGTCAAAGCAATGAAAAAGTGTTATGTTGTTTATCAAGCCTATGCTCCTGCAATTCATATTTTCCAACGTGTTAAATTATATCTATGTGTTAAATTACTTTTACAATAATAGCTACATGCTTTCTTGACTTCCTGTCCTGTCCCGAGTCCCTGTCCAACAGCTTCTGTCTAGTGGCTGTGGTGTTGGGTGCTAAGCACGAGGTCGCGGGATCAAATCCCAGCCATGGCGGCCACATTTTGATAAGGGCGAAATGCGAAAACACTCGTTTACTTAGATTTAGGTGCACATGAAAGAACCTCAGGTGGTCTAAATTTCCGAAGTCCCACACTACAGCGTGTCTCATAATCAGATCTTGGTTTTGGCAGGTAAAACTCCAGAATTTAATTTTAATTTAATATTTAACAGCTTTGGCCAATAACAAATCAAGGGTGTTTTTTAGCCAAGCCAAGTTCTCTAAAGTGAAACAATGCTTTTACATGTGATACGCAGTTCAGTATGTTGCCATAGCCACGCGTGCACTTTTGATTTCTGAGGCATACATGTCATCTCTCGAAAACCTGACCGAGCTGGAACAAAGGATTTTAGCTCGCATGTATGCTCAGAATTTCATGCGTGATCAACAGCAATTATGTGCACTGCTATGCATTGAGGGGCGCGAGTGCCACTTGTTAGCGTGGACTTTATTTACTTTGTAATATGCATAGAATAAAGCACAGAAACCAGATAATATACAAACTACAATTTTAAGAAATAAGTGTGCAGGACTTGGTAACAGCCGACTTGCATAAGCAATGTCACATGCTACATACGAAGTACCAAGGCTTTATCGACAGTTTGCACTTCTTATTGGTTTTTGAGACTGTTTGCCAATTTAAAGTTGTAATTGCTACTTAAATCACAAACAGCATGCTTTATTCTGTCACTATCATAGTCATTTCATTTCCATCAACTTCTTGCAACACACTCTGGTCACTTGTCAGTCTCTTTAATGATGTGTTGATTGTCAATGTTGATTTGAAAATATTGGTCATCTCAAAAAAGCAATTTTGTTTCTTAATGGGACTGTCTACCGTTCAGAAGATGTTTTCAGATTGTGGTAGAAATAAGAATATTGTGTCACATTTACAGAAACGAGAATGCTTTTGTTTTATAAACAAGAAATTATATATTTAATTTGGCTCTGAAAGTGGCAAAAAAATTACATGAGGCATCGTTCAACGGTGTAACAGTATAAACTAAACTGTTTACCGTCATGCAAGCTATAAGATTGACATATCGCTTAAAATTTTATTTAATGCTTTTCTCCTATTTTTTGTTTGCGTCATAGAGTAATTTCTTTATTTCCTGTTAGTGTGTGCTTAAAAGGGGTGCTGCCTTCGTGCAGACAAATGGAGTCGTGCATCAGTGGGTCCTCAAGTGTGCCGTGGGGACCTGGGGACCTGCACCAGTGAGAGTTGCATTGTGGGATGGGGGCAAAAATCACCAGTCATATTCAGGATGTCAAAAATGCATCGCCCTTTTAAGCTGTGCTGGCGTCATCACAGCGCAAGTGTAGACATTCCGTACCACGATGTTCCTGCTGGACCATCGCACAAAAGTCTTAGATTTCAGCAGAGCACCAGCAGAACTGCAGGAACATCTTGCATGTTTCCTGCAGGCACAGTCCTACAGACTGTGCCTGCGGGAAACATGTGAGATGTTTGGTGACTTAAGAAGGAAAAAAGGGCATTGAATCGATTATGTACTGAGGATGGCTATTTGTGTCATAATTTCTGTGTTTAACACAAAGTAATCATTCCTGCAAGACCCTATGCGTTTCAAGTTTCTCACATTTACTCGCATGATATTGTCATTGCATTCAGCAATCAGTGTTGCTAGCATCCATGCACAGTTCTAACAAAAGACTATGCAGAAGCAAAAAATCTATTTTAGAAGTCTTTACTGGCTTTTCAAAAAAAAAAAAAAACACTGCATGTCTAGACACTTCAAATGGTTTGCTGTCTATTGCACTATAACATAGGAGATCCTTGAAAAACGGTAGACAGTCCTTTTAAGTGTTTCTGTGGAAAAAAAAAACAAAATAAGGAGGTTCTCAGTTTTAGTGCTAAAGTAATTAACGGCATCCTGGGTAACATGCCAAACATCAACATGCTTAAATTATTCGGATAAAGGTAAGATGTTTAAATATTTTGATGAGATAGAAGGGTAACTGAGGGGCTCAATTTTTATTATACACAACCACATGAAGCCAACAGACAATGAAGCCAAGGAAAGCATAAGAGAAGTAACCTGTGGTTTTAATTGTTGTGTAGAAACAATAAGGTAAAAGGAAATGAAAGTGGACAAAAAACATCTTGCCGCCAAACCCACATATTCCGCATTGCACATACAATACTCTACCATTTGAGCTACAGCGACTGCTTCTCTCCCATCCACTTGCTCAGGTCTTAGTGCATGGGTACTAGGTCTAACCTTGGAAGTGTTAGCCAGTGATATAAAGTTTCTTAAGGGTAATATGGGCCTCTTTCATATATGTTTGCATTGTATTGGAGGAACAGTGTATTCATTTGCAGTGATCTCAGTGCAGCAATTGGTTTCTTAATTAGGCTCTCTAGTATAGCTGTGCATAGTCTGTATCATTGTTTCTATATCACACCTTTTATTACAGAGTATATAATCACATTCAAGCACTATTACCGGACAAATGCACGAGACAAATTCATCAAAGCAGCCCTCAGAGGCTCGGGAATCCATAACTGGGAGCGGTTGCCCCGCCAAAATGCAGCCACTGACTATCCCAGTGACTTCGAACTTATAAGGGTATGTGAGAGGAAAAAAAAAAAGATGGATGCATCTTTTTTTTTTTTAATCCTTTTTTTACGTATTGTGAAATGTGTTGTGAAATAACTATAAATGAAGTACTTCCTTCACACTGTTAATGCAAAACTACTTTTATGTGCTGTTGGAAAAGTGCATTGTTCATCCCATCCGTGAGCAGTTCCTTATGTCGAAAGGTTGCAAAGCCATTGTAACTACTAACATTTAAACTCCCAGTAACATGTAAACTCCCAGTACATTTGGCTAATTCTTATTGGTATTAGTTTCGGTACTATTCCAGTAATTTTATCCTTACTGTCAGTGTGGCACCACAGTTTGGGTATTCTGGAGTAACAATTCTGCTATTTTGACCTGCCCTTAGCTACTTGAAGGAACTGTGGAAGAGGGACTGACAGCTCTTCAGGATCACCCGCTGGTCAAATATGTTACTCCACAAAGGAGTGTGACTCGTACGCTAAAGTTTGTAAATGGTAAGTAACTCTTTTGCCCTTTCTTTAGAAGCTGCGATGAAAATTCGCAGTGTGTTGTCAAGTTTCAGCTGCTGTGCAGCTCTTTCCCTATTTTTGAACTTCCTGAACTTTCTTGTGGAGCTTTAATTATGATGTAATTGACTGCCCAGTCATAGGCAAATATTCCTATGCTCTGACATGCTGCTTTTTACTCTATAGCCTCTGATGAAGCACGATGCAGGGGCGTTTCTTGTTGGCACTCATCACGTTCATTCTCAAGACGAAACAGCCTTGCATGGGTATGTCTCGAGTGCTCCTTAATTTTAGAAGACTTGCATGAATAGAAAGTTACAAAAGCAGGGATTACAGTGGTGCAGTTGTGATTGCTTCTAAAACCTGTGTGTGTCAAGTATTCTGTTTTCAGGTGAACAGTGTACCATTTGAGTGTAGCTTTTACTACATAGCATACCACTGAGTAAACAAAAATTGAGATAAGAAACAACATTTTCGGTTTTTATTTGACCTAAATAAATTGGAACAAAAAGGTGCAGTTGTCAAATTCACTAGTGTTAAGTACTTGTAGTACCCTGGTCCATGTAAATGTGTGTCTCAGATTGTGTGTGTGTGTGTGTGTGTGTGTTTTTTTTCTTTTCATAAATGTAGTATTAAAGCCAAATTTGATAGCCTTCAAATACTCATTGTACTCTGGTACACACTTATCTGTGCTTTCAGTAGTGAATGTCTCTGCTGTCTGCTTTAACGAGCCTTCTAAGCTAGAAGTGAATGTGATGGATAGTAATTGCAATTCAACAGAAATGTGGCTGAGCACTGAGTTGTCTTGGACTATGGACCTACTAGAACTAGGAAATCAAAAGGAAATGCAGTGTTTGCTGCCGTTTTTTTGCAACATCTCCTTGAAAAATAAAAATGCAGCTTAATGCCAGTGTTCTCTCCGTTAACGGATTTTATATGTTACTCAACATTGTTTTAGTAAGGAAAAAAAGAACATTTAAGCTTTGATGTCATAGTTTTGGTCCCTGAAATTTAAATGTAATTTGAATTGCACATTCTATTGGCACTTAATATTTGGCACTACTACTTTTTCCTAGTCAGTCTGTTTAGTGTCTTGACTCGCATGCCAAAAAGAAACTTTTTAATGAGCACTACTACAAATTAGGTGCAGAAACGATACAAATCACTGAAGACTTGAATGGACACAAATGGCTTTATTTGCTGTTTGTGACATCTCAGAAATTAGAGGTTAAAGTCACATGGTATCACAAACGGCCTACATGTGAATGTATAGTGTGAAGGCTAAACATGGACGAGACAAGTTACAAGGACAAGTGCTGTCTTTGTCACTTGTCCACATTTAACTGTCAGGCTGTACACTCACGATAATGGATCACCAACTTGCCCAATCAGCCACCCTGCTCACATGTGCATCATTCAGCCTGGGGCAACATGACCGGAAGCTAGGCACCTGCTGCCATGTCGGCCACACTCTCCTCCTTCACTCTGAGCTTCTTTGCATTTGACATGGGATAAGCCTGATCCTCTTGTGTCACTTCACTATGAAGAGACCTTATTTTCTGGAAGCACGAAGCGGCCCACTCTCTTTCTCGCCCCTGTTATTTCATCAAGTATTCAGCTTTCAACACAGCCATGGTGTAGCCTGCAATTACTGCACGAGGCTGACTGGGGTGAGCATCTGCAGTTAGCAATACCTTGTGATTACCAGCTCTGATTTTTGTGAAGTCACAGAGAATACTGCCGGGTACTTACAGCCGATCGACATTCCACCTGAGCCAGTCTTTCGCGTGAGCTTGGATCTCCTTGGCCCTTTCCCCCGAGTACAGCTCCAGCAACAGGTGGATTGCTGTCACTACTGATTACGCAACATGCTAGGCCATCACTCGGGCACCTCCCACGAGCTGCGCAACCGATGTCGCAGATTTCCTACTCCAGGATGTCATTTTAGTACATGGCGCCCCGTGACAGCTCCTTACCGACCGTGGTCGCACTTTCCTCTCCCAAGTCATCGCTGATATCCTACACCCATGTTCTACCAATCAAAAACTGGCTACCTCCTATCGTTCCGAAACCAACGGCCTTACTGAGCGACTTAATTGGACCATTAGTGATATGCTATCAAAATATGTTTCACCAGACCATAAGGACTAGGATGTGGTGCTGCCTTATGTCACGTTCGCCTATAATTCATCATGCCACGATCACGGCTGTAAGTGCTCTTCAAGCCTAGGCCACGCTCCACTTGGTTTGCGCATGGGAATGGTGGTCACATTAAACAAAAATGATATCATTATTTGTTGTGCTCTCTAGGAATCAAGGCTTCATATTGCGAATAATTGGTTGACAGCTATCCTCTGAAGAAAAAAATGAAGACAAAAGTATCGAGTCAGTACTGCTTTGAGATTGAGCTGTTGCTGCCACACATTTCTTTGTAGGGGTCACACGTAGTTTCTTAAAATTTTAAGTGGATATTTAGGCTGTGGCCTCTAAGGGTAAATGTGCATCGGCTTTGAAAAGAGTTATGCATGCTGGTGTATGCAGTGACCATGAGGAGCCCTTCTGTTAACTTCAATTGCTGTCTTATTCGACATTGCTGGCACATAAGGGGGGCACGACAGCAGCTGTAGTTTAGTTTATTGTGATAGGGATCTGTTCAGAGGTGAAGCTATTTTTGGTTATGGGCTTAGACGTTGTGCCATGCGTAAAATTGTGTGATAAAAAAAATCTACTGATGTTCTCGCATCAAAAGTGAATGGAATACTTCAGGTGGCGTAGGATTGATGAAAGCTTACTGCACAAATGTACGCAGGAAACATGAAATATCTGGGTGCATGGCATTCGTTATGGGATCTTACGGCAATATTGTAGCTACAGGCACTGTCTACACAGAACGGTGTAGGCTCTCATGCTGCACAAGTATTCTCGGGTGCATCGCACTAGGATAAGTCGTGAGGCACCGGGATATCAACTTTGTGATGACACCGGTGCTTCAAGTCAGTCAGCTTCCCACTAACTAAATGTCAAATGTAAAAGCAGTGAACAGAAAAGAGGAGGAGTTCGATGTACTGTATGATTTGCCTTCATCCATGCACTAATACTGCGCAAAGATGGTGATTTCGAGCCATGTGTCTTTGGCTGATGAGGAGCACACTTATCGAGGGTGGCGTGACCAGTGCTTCAATAACTCTTGAAAGATTTTTTCATATGAAGTTTTTAGGCCCAAATTAAGGGATGCAGCCCTTACATGGGTGTTGCCCTTAAACAAGTATACGGGGGGATCATTTTTAAGTATTCCAGAATTTTTTTAGATCACCTACGACAGATAGCATTATTCTTGTCCTTGAGCTAGATTATTCAAAGAGGCAGACATTACTAGCACGAGAAATTGAAAAACATATTCAACAAATTAACGAAAATTCACTAATTACGTTCTTACTTAATTACTTTACAGCAAACATTCCAATGTATGAATTGTAGCCGGTAAGATTGTAAGAGGTGTACACTTGAAATCAATCTCCAGGATGACATGAGTTTTGAGATATTTCCCAGAGTGTGGGACAAAATACATGTGCATACCAGTTACTTTTGTGCTTCAGTGCATAAATGAGCATTTTGTTAAAAAAGTAGATAGAACAACAGTGCATTTTTATGGCACATTTGATCTCACATATCTCCAAACTGGTGTTGTTCTGGAAACTCATTCTAAGTGAATACACCTTGCAAACAATTAGTGAACGTTTTTATTTAGTTGAATATGCGTTTTGATTTCTCATGCAAGTAATGTCTGCCTCTCTGAATAATCCAGCTCAAGGACTAGAGCTACGTTACCTTCAAACAGGCAATTATTAAACATTTTGCAAAACTTTAAAATGATCACTCTGTATATATGGTATGCTGTTAAATGAATTCCAGCTGTAGTACACAGCATTGTTGTTATTGCCAAATGTGCTGCAGCTCTAGAGGTCATAAAGTTAGCGATCATTGCCTCTTACTTTCTCTTATTTTCCAAGTATGTGGACATGTACACTGGTACTTTTTGTTTACTTCATACGCAGGACAGTGCCTTTGCACACGAACCAGAGCGTAGCCCACAACGCAAGCTTATGCGTGTTATTCCTAGGCAAATCACAAAGGCACTACAAGCTGATGTACTCTGGAATCTTGGAATTAGAGGTATGTAGTTTGTGTACAAAAGCAGATCATTCTTGCAGAATTTGCATGTTGGATGTGTAGAACTTTTCATCAACACTGCTTAGCTTAGTAATGTTCTGATAGGTGTCATTCAGCTTGCTTGTATACGATACAATACCATACAATACAATCTTTATTGGGCATAAAGGAAAACAAAATACAGAGAGCAGGTACTGCTGAAGCCTCAGAGGGCTTGACTGGCACTGCCTGAGAGTCAGGTTACAGAAAATTGCACAAGGTTATTAGCGGAGTTAGCTATTAGCGGGTCAGAACGTAATTTGAGGAAGCTATACGAAATGTTCTTTTAAACTTCAAAAATCATGAGTAATTTCTGAATCCCACATCTTGTGCTTGCTTCTAACACAGACATTGGCAATCTATTAAATATGGCTGCAACATAATATTGCCGCATTCTACAAATTATACGAGTCATATGCTTGTCTATTTAACTTCAAACTATACTGAAGTTTACTGTTTTCAGTTGTTATGCTATAGTTGTGAATGTGGATAATGTTCTTGGTGTTGGCAGAGAACATAAGATTCTGTCCTGTGTTTGCACGTCCTTGTTTCAGAAATGTCGACATAACTGTAAGCTATGCTTCTTTGCATTGTATACATGCTTGCTTGCCTGTTTAGTAACTCATAAATTTGTACTGTTCCTTGTTTTTGTTCTCTTTCTTTTCTTGTGCCAAGGTGCCAAGGTCAAGGTGGCAGTGTTTGACACTGGGCTTCCAAAAAACCATCCTCATTTTAAAAAAGTGAAAGAGAGAACAAATTGGACAAATGAAAAGATGCTTGATGATGGTATGTCTTCAGTGGTTGCAATCGCAAAGCTTGCCAAGTAATTGTGCAAGGCTATAGTGCATGTGCGTGGAAGAAATTTTCTCATTGGTTTACTTGCAGGTTTAGGCCATGGTACTTTTGTGGCTGGTGTGATTGCAAGCAGCCGTGACTGTCTTGGCTTTGCGCCCGAGTCAGAGCTGCATGTGTACCGTGTCTTTAACAAGGATCAGGTCAGTGCACTTCGTTGTATAGCTGCTTGCAGAGGAGAAGTTTAAAAGTCAATCATATTGTTTTTCATTATCATGATAGGTGGCTGCTTGTCGCACTTTTTGTTTATTCCAGCGTCATTGACTTCTGATGTCGGTGACTACAAAATTTCAACTTTATACTTTTACAGAGAAGTCATTAACTGACTTGCTTGTTGAAAAGCCACCGATTGCACCTATTGAGTCAGTTTGCGAAAATACGTATTCAGACTGAGTACAGTTTTGGTGCAGGTCTGTTGTGTCATTTTGACAGATTCATTTGCATTTTCTCATGCATTACCGATCTTTGGTAATTTGCAGCTGTCCTACACATCCTGGTTTTTGGATGCATTCAATTATGCCATTCTGAAAAAAATCAATGTGCTTAATCTGAGCATTGGCGGGCCTGACTTCATGGATCATCCTTTTGTGGACAAGGTGATTGTTTTCTTTGTAGTTGCTGTTGTTGACCCTTACGTTTATTAACCTCAATTCTATCTAGCATGCTCACATTATTGTAAGATTATCTGCAAGCTCTGTTAACTTTCGCAGAAGTGTATTGTCACGGGTATAAAACTATTTATGCAATGTATTTAAAAGAGATACATAAACAGCAGCTGAGAATTCTGAGAGGCTGCTACCACTTCGTTGTCGTCGCCGTCGTCCACATTGCCCTCTTTTCCCACCTTAACACGACCCCCGGCAGAAAAAGCATCATCCTGGTACTTCAGACGGGGCCATCGGTAAGGGCATAGTGTAATGACGTGGGATTGACGAGCATGCGGAGCAGCACCGCCAAGAAATGCACTTTATCAGGCGTCTACGTACATCTACATCTACGTACATGCTTATCATATCAGCCAGTGTCCTATTGAGTCGTTCTGTCAGTCCGTTTGTTTGAGGGTGATACGCCGTTGTCTTCCGGTGGGCGGTACCACTTAGACGTAGAACGATATCTAAAAACTGGGCCATGAACGCAGTACCTCTGTCCGTGACGACTACTGCGGGAGCGCTATGCCTTAAAACGATGGATTCCAGAAAAAATTCGTGCCGCTTCATCTGCTGTTGCCCGTTGCAGAGCACTTGTCTCGGCATATCTAGTGAGGTAATCCGTGGCGACGATTATCCACCTATTACAAGTAGTAGACATTGGGACGAAGCCCGGAAAGTCCATGCCTGCTTGTGCAAATGGTGTGGCTGGTACGTCGGCACGGTGCAGTAAGCCGGCTGGTTTGACAGATGGCGATTTGCGACGTTGGCAATCCAGACATGTCTGAACGTAACGTTTAACGACCGCAGTAAGCCTCAGCCAGTAGTAATTCCACTAAATCCGTGCCAATGTACGAGTGTAGCCCAAGTGCCCAGCAGTCAACTCGTTGTGGCAGGCATGTAAGATTCCACGTCGAAGTGATGATGGAACAACAAATAAGTAGTTGCTGCTGCTAGGCGAGAAGTTCTTGTAGAGGACGTTGCGACGCAAGCAGTACAATGCCAGCCCTCTTGTAAAGAGCCTCAGCACGCTGTTGGTTCGTCCTTCAAGGTAATCAATAAGCGGCAGCAATTCAGTGTCATCCCGTTGCTGGCGTGAAAGATCTACAGTATCCACAAGTGCCAGAAAGACCGTGTCGTCATCGTCTTGTGATGCTGGCTCAACAGGAGACCGAGAAAGGCAGTCGGCGTCTGCGTGCCATTTTCCCGACTTGTATGCAACAACAAAGTCCAACTCTTGGAGTCGAAGACTCCAGCGTGCGAGCCAGCCGGAAGGGTCTTTCAAATTAATGAGCCAGCAGAAGGAATGGTGATCGCAAACGACGGTGAAAGACCGACCATACAAATACGGACGAAATTTCAGAACTGCCCATACCATTGCGAGGCATTCTTTTTCAGTGGTGGAGTAGTTAGCTTCGGCTCGGGATAGTGTCCTACTGGCGTAAGCTGTCACTTTTTCGCCGTCGCCCTGCCATTGTACTAGCACCGCCACTAGACCGACATTACTAGCGTCTGTATGCAATATCGTCGGGGCTTCCTCATCGAAGTGTGCTAATATGGGAGGCGATTGCATGCGTTGCCGGAGCTCGTCGAATGCCCGCTGCTGGTCTTCGCCCCAAGTAAAAGGCATATCTTCTCGGGTGAGCTGTGTTAACGGCCATTCAATGCGCGAGAAATTCGCAATAAATCGCCGATAATATGCTCAGAGTCCCAGAAAACGTCGCACGGTTTTTTGTCTGATGGAATCAGGAAATTAGCAACAATCAGCAATTTTATCCGCATCAGATCCGACTCCTTGGCTACTGACGACGTGACCGAGGAACTGGAGCTCGTGAAAACCAAAATGGCACTTCTCAGGCTTCAAAGTGAGACTGGCAGAGCTATCGCTTCAAAAACAGTTTTCAGCCTTCGTAAGTGTTCGTCAAACGTTGCGGAAAAGACAATTACGTCATCCAAGTACACCAGGCATGTTTGCCATTTGAGTCCGGAGAGCACAGTGTCCATTAGAAGCTGAAATGTTGCTGGCGCCGAACACAAACCGAAAGGAAGTACCTGAAACTCATAAAGTCTGTCAGGCGTCACAAAGGCTGTTTTCTCACGGTCTCTCTCATCCACTTCGATCTGCCAATAACCGCTTTTCAAGTCCATTGAGGAAAAGTAGCACGCATTTCGGAACCTATCCAAGGAATCATCAATACGTGGCAGTAGATAAACGTCCTTCTTTGTGACCTGATTGAGCTTCCGATAGTCGACTACAGCCAAAGCATATGAGAATTGGACACGTTTCCTCGAACTAGCGCTGACTGAGACAAAACCCACGCTTTCCGCAGTTCGCATTTCTTTTCATACCGATAGTAAAGTTTGCGCTGTCCTCATTACTCTACCGTCACCTTTCCTCGTTGTCAAATAAAACAGAAGCAGAACAAGCAAAAATATCACAGAACAGGGGGCGCACCATCGCACAGCGCGATCAAACCGGATGTGTCCGCCTGTCAATGGTGATGACTCGATGGCGCACACTATACCTTCAGTTATGCTTCGGCCACGCGCTCCGCTGTTCGCGTTTCTTTCCATCGCCCTAGTACATGGGTTGGGGCTCGCCGAGGCCTGTGTGTGCCAGGGGTGTATAAGATCGGCTGTCCGCTGTCGCAGACAGCCAATTTTTATGCAAACAACCCCTGGCACGCTTCGGTCTCCGCGGCCACAACCCACAGGCCACCCTACTTCACAACCTTGAACCCTCTGCTCTCCCGTGGGTGCCCTGGAGATCTTGCGCTGCCTGCTTTATTGTAACCTCAGGTGCACTTCTGAGGCCTCCGTTTGCCAGTTACGTGTGCCCTCCTGGAGCAGTGCTTTGTAAAAAATCCAATCTATCGTCGCGACAAAAAAAAAAAAGCGACCCGCGACCTATATAACACCAGTCAGAACCTTACCCCTTCAGATACAGTCTAGCCCGGTTATAATGAAGCCACTTATAGCGAAATAGCGGTTATAACGAAGGGATTTCAATTTCCGATTCCCATTTTTGCATTTTCAATACATTTTGGGTTCGGTTTTAACGAAGTAAATAAGAGCGCATCAGTGGATATAACGAAGAGATTTAATACCAACAAAAAAAAAATCTGTCAACACATTTTTGCGTCCTTGAGGCGATTTTTTTCCGCGAAAATAAGAGCAAAATTCGGCTGACGGCGTCCTTTAGTGGCGTCGTCTGCTCTCCCGCGGAGCAAAAGGTTGCTTCACTGCATTGCATGGCACGCCAGTCTCGTGTTGCGCCGTCCTTGTGGTCCATGTTGCGGGTCTAAACCGTATGTACTTCGTTTTCGCCGACGAAGACCTTGTTGCTACCGAGGACTTCACGACTAAAGAAGTTGCCAGAAGTGTCATGGAAGATACCTTGGCGGACAGAGCCTCCGACAGCAAATGCGACGATGCTAGTTGTGCCCCTAAGACGGTCACCTCCGCAGTGGCCATCGCAGCTGTTGACACGCCACGGATATACCTCGGGAGTCCGGAGTTCGACCAGATCTTTAGTTCGCAGTTGGATGGTATGGAAGCCGCAATCCTGAAGTTCGCACTCGCGAAACGTGTTCAGGGAACGCTGGACCACTTCTTTCAGCGGCAATAAATCGGTATGCCCATGTTTGCATTTTTTTTCATAGTCCACATACAGTATTACGAAATAGCGGATATAGCGAAGTGATTTCCGATTCCCGCCGACTTCGTTATAACCGGGCTAGACTGTATAGCGATCACCAATGGGACTGCCTCACCGTGTGGGCAGCCAGTGGCGGATCATAAACAAACTCGACCGCACTCTGCAATGCCAACATGTCTAGGGGACAAGCACATACAACACGCGCTAAGAAACCTCCTCCATAGTGCCTAGGCAGAGTCATATATTCAAGGAGCAAAAGCCGACACATTTTCTCTCTCGCGCCTGCTCTTACTTGCATCTGTGCACAAACCGCTGGCGATCCTTCATATGAACGTCTCGTGAGAAGCGGATTTGCCACTGCAGCTGCTTTTTGGTCAAGGGGCGTAGACCGTTCGGGCATCCCGCGACATCACATGGAAGTTGAGTTCTCCGCTACTTGCAGTTTGTGCGAGTTTTGCGAGCTAGCAAAACCAGCGCAGCACTACGCGATCAGGAAAGTACTGAAATGCAAAAGCATGGGCAGTGCAGAGTCGAGTGAAAACGAAAGCTTTTGACCACCTGCATCATTGTCAACGTAATTTCAATTTCTTTTTTCTGAGCATGAAATGGAACTGGACAAGTAGCATTTTATTTCATCTTACAATACAATACGAGGATGTTTTTTGCAATGAATAGTTGAGTACTAGACGGAATTTAACTGAGGAGTGCTTTCGTCATTGGGCAAGTGCTTGAATGTCCCGGGGGAGTCTCTAAACATGCCTTACATTTACCTGAATTTCTCAATTATTAAAGCTCTGTTCACTGTAATATTGACGCCTTAGAGATTCTCGAGCACTAATCTATCACTTTAGCTTGACTTTGTATTTCTCTTTAGTGTCCCTTTAACCTTATTAGTTTATAATTATGATTATATGTGTTTTATGCGATCGTTTTGTGTCTGTGAACCTATTAATAATAATCATAATAATAATACAGGAGGTTAGTTCAGCTAAAAAGCATTGACTTCAACTTAAATTTGACATAAGCTTATTTTGTGAAGCAGCATTATCATAAGTCTCTGTAAGAACTATAAGAAGTAATACAAGTTATCTCAGAATAATGTGCTTGCGTTCAACAAGGCTTAGTTTCAATACGTTGCTGTGCTTTGCTAGTAGCATGATAACGTGATAATTTGCTGACCCCTTCCTTTTGAATTTAGGCAGCATAATTGTTTATTAGAAATTTTGCTGCTCTTGTAACACAGGTATGGGAGCTAACAGCGAACAATGTCATCATGATTTCTGCTATCGGCAATGATGGCCCATTGTACGGGTAAGGCCCCTACGAAGCCTCAATTTTCAAGGAATTTTCTTTGCTCCATTTTGTTTTGTTTTTTGTGCTTGTAAAATGCTTTTTCTTTGCATGCTTATTGAAGTACTCTCAACAACCCTGCTGATCAGATGGATGTGATTGGTGTGGGTGGAATCAACTTTGAAGACCAAATTGCCCGTTTTTCATCCCGAGGAATGACAACCTGGGTGAGTGTTTTTAGCCAGGCTGTAACATTGTTGATGATCTGTTGGCTGTACTGCTGCAATTTAAGGACTGTTATAGCTATACTAGATTAGGTACCTAGATGCATTCTATACATGGCATGTATGTGCTGGGTGCTTGTAAAAGGGGAACATGAAAAAAATTATCTTCACCTAAACTTTGCAAGAATACGCACCATATATTTAAAATGGTACTGCCATTCAATCTATATGCCTGTGTGTGCCTGGTGGTGTGTTTCACGTCTTTGTAGACTTGCTGTACCTGATAAGGAGCCAGTGCAAACCAGGGCCTGTACAATGTAGCGATTCCTTCCGCTCTATTTTATGCCACTCTTACGGCACATTCACTCCACGAAACTGTCGATCATGAGATTGTCGGTTACAAAATGGCCGCATTCAGTCTGGATCTCCTGTCACATTATACAAAATGCTCGTGGCCAACCAGTGACTCTCACGACATGCGCTGAAACTCGCCAGGTCACTTCTCACAGGTCTGTTACGAATTCATGGTTAGTGTAAGAGTCTCTTGTATGTGCGAATTAGCATTGCGAATGCTCGCACTAAAGCTACAACAGCGTGCTAGCGAGCGCACTGTTGATCTGTAATCTGTTGATCGCTGTAAGGACCTGTTGATCATCTTTACAGCTGTACTGTACTGCCACCCTGGTCTATTCGCTATGTAAAGCAAGACGTCGTTCGTGCTCACCAGTTGCATTGCACCATACCTGCATATACGCAGCGCATGATAAACCGTGTTCCTATTTGCAGACGAATGAATTTTGCAACAGGCTGGAATGATCACTTTAATTTTCTCCAATGCAACAGCACAGAGAAGAAAAATGCTACGTGCTCACTGTGAAAACCTGCTTCAGCTCGTACCATCATGGAAAAGGCACACTTAATCCACAGTTAATGCACATAACGTCCACGTACTACACAGTACACTTGTCCTGGGGGCTTCTCTTCACGACGTGTCAGGCCATGGCTGTGCCATTTGCAAAATAGCTAACTGGAAGCACATTGTATGAAGGAAAGTGCTCAGACTGCATGCCGCCGCAATAGGAAGTGGATGTTGAAGAAACGTTTGGCACAGCTAGGGAGCGGCACCTGTCTTGGTGGCCTTCCACTTCGTTGGTTTGGTTGGAGTCCCCAGCAAAAACGACAGAGCGACAGGCTACCAACACCTGTGCTGCCCATTATGGCAAGGCTTGACGTAGTCAAACATTTGTTAGACAGGCCGCCCGCACTCGTCGGAGCACTTTTCTCTCTTACACCATGACCGTATCTGCCCCTATCTCCTATGTTCTCTCAATATCCCACATTCTGATTGGCTTTGCGACAAGTGATGCTTTTTTCCAGTGATGAACATCAGTGTCAGATCGATCGGCATAACGATGGCTTTTTTCTGTCACATGACGTCGAGGAAGTAAATTACCACTTGGCGACATCGGGGACCAGGCATTTTCCACTGTGAATGGGCATTATCACCCACCGTTGATGACCAGCTGAACCCTTTCATAATGCAGACAGAGCGCAGCTCTGATGAAGCATGAAAAGAAATGGCTTTGGCACAGAATTGTCACATTATCCTGATTCAGTCTTTAACATAGCATTACTCAAACACACAATTTGATTGACTGCTGTTATCCCCAGAAACAAAAATTTTAACTGATTACTGATGCTAGAGATGCCATGTGGTGGTAGAGCAGTCTTGATCAAGGCATGGCAGCATGTTTCCAAGAATGTTTGTATCATCCCTCAAAACCTTATTAACACAGGAAATTCCTTGATGATGATGATTTGTGGGGTTATATGTGTCAAAACCACAGTTTGATTATGAGACACACCGTAGTGGGGGACTTTGAATTAATTTTGACCACCAGGTGATCTTTAACATGCACCCATGCACGGGACATGGACGTTCTTGCAGGAAATTCCTTATTGAGTAGATGTGTGGAGTGTTATAAGGCAAGAATGCTTTGTTTCACGGTTACCATGTAGGAACTTCCTGGTGGCTATGGGCGCCTAAAGCCAGACATTGTCACGTACGGCTCTTCCGTCCGAGGTTCAGCTGTTTCGTGAGTATCTTATTTTGCGCACAGTGGGCATTTCTAATTCAGTAATGCTTAGCTAATAATGTTCAATATAAATTTAGGACATTGACTGCTGTGTTCTTTGGTTTCTCCTGAATAGTTTGTGCTTGCTTTTTCTTCTTAATAAATGTTCAAATGAATACTTTCAAGCTAGGAACACACCGAATGGCTTACAATCTGTGTAAGTATTACATTATAATAGACATTTAAAAAATTGACTGATTCACATCAAACATAGCAGTTCAACTACGCTCAACACACTGGGGCAATCAGGAGAATCTCCTGGATTGGCATGCTTTAATAAAAAGTATTCTTGTGTCACCAGGTGTGATTGTGTCACCAGGTGTGATTGTGTCACCAGGTGTGATTGTGTCACCAGATGTGAAGCAGTATGGCAGATGAAAGACATCTCCATAATTGACACAACATTGTTTTAGCTCAAGTATAGCTGAAAATGATGGGGAGTGAGATGAAAAGTGAGTGCATGCTTTGGTGTGGAATTCTAATGATTAAGCACTCAATAAATTATGAGAACATGACAAGCTCGAACTCAATTGGTCATTTGGCAGAGCTGAACAACATGAATAACAACAATGCACAAAAATTGACTCAACTCGGCTCTTGCTCTGCAGTTCCCAGGGGTGGCAGAACTGTCCCCCTTAATATGTCTAACTTTGAAGCCTCCAAAATAGCATAAAGGCCCAAGCATGTGTTTCAGCAACAATTCTGGTTATCTGCAAAGTGGCTTTAGAAACTTAGGTAAAGGATATTTGCTGTTTGCTACATTGGCAGTGCAGTGGTTCTTGATATACAAGCTGCTTTTGTGTTAGCTGATTTGCACATTAGCTTCTTTCCTGTTTCTTCTTCTTATTCACAATTTCTTTAAAACTTTGCCTATTTTGAGTATGGGTATTAGGCTTCCTGTACACTTTATAATGTTTTGCCTCGTTCCTCATCAACATAGAGGATCATGCCGGTCACTGTCAGGAACCAGTGTTGCCTCACCGGTGGTCGCTGGAGCTGTGACACTTCTCATGAGGTGAGGCTAGTTCATTGTAACATACTGTTAAGCTTGTAGGTTAAAGAGCTAAGGGAAGTGCATTGCAGCATACTCTTAAGCTTGCAAGTTAAATTACTTACTTTTTTAGTTTGAGCTAAGGGCCTTAGAAATTATTATTATTCAGTTACCTGACAATACATAGGTCAACAAGTTGAAATATTATTCACGCACTGGGCGGCATTTCACATGCAGAGAGATGATCTTAATATTAGTGCTATGGAAGTGTAATCCACTCTATTTCTAATATTTGAGCTGGCTTCTACAAGTTCCTATGAGTGCTTGCTTTTTGTGTTAAATATGTGCTGGTGTATGTTTCGCATTTCACAACAGCACTACTTAGTGAATGCAAATCAAGTAATTGGGCTATTATATGCGAGGTGGTCATTCTTAAGTTTTACAGAATTTGTAAAGATCGCCTGTGGCAGATAGCTTTTCTAGTCCTTTAGCTGAATTATTCAGAGGCAGTCATTGCATGCATCAAAAATCACAACACATAATAAACTAATTAATAAAAATTAATTGACATCTTAAAGAATTACCTTATGGCACATATTGCAGTATACGAATTGTAGCCAGGGAGCTTGCTAGGCATATCCACTTGTAACAACTTTTGAGGACGGCACGGGTTTTGAGAAATGCACCATCAAACTTGCAGTAAAAATGCGCTGTTGTCCCACTTATGTTTTTAACAAAATGCTCATTTATTAATTGAAGCACAAAAGTAACTGGAATGCCCTAGTGTTTCATTGTGCACTTTGGGAATGAATATCCCGAAACTGGCGTGATCCTGAAAACTTATTTAAGTGGATATGACTTACAAATTCACCGGCTACAATTTGTTAATTGCAATAAAGTAATTAAATAAGTTAATGAGTAATTTTTAGTAAATTAGTTCAATAAGTGTATCAATTTCTCATGCAAGTGACGTTTGCCTCCTTGAATAATACAGCTCAAGAACTAGAATTTATGCTATCTGCCGCAGGTGATTTTTAAGTATTCCATAAAGCCTAGAAATGATCACCCAGTAGAGCAGTAAGGGATAAATTGCTGGCAGTTTCTGTTAGCTTGCAGCATTAGGAAGATACTGAAATGGCAAATGTACAATAGCCCTCTATGTATGCCCAGTTTATTGTAGTCATCACCAGTGCTTGCTAGGCTTCGGATCACTGAACGCACATAGGGGACGTTGCTCTAACCGAATACATAGGGTTTATACCTGTTTGTTTGAGCATCTGTCCTTCAGATATACATTACATATAGTACATAGCCGAGTTTCCAGTATTTAATTTTGCACAAAAACTTACGTACTATTGCATTATACTTGTTGCAGTGGAGCATTGCATCTGGGATCAGCACTGAATCCTGCCAGTGTGAAGCAGGCTCTGATGGCATCAGCTGGCCGCCTGCAGGGCTACCCAATGTTTGAACAAGGCTGGGGCAAGCTGCAGCTGCTTGAAGCTTACCGAGCTTTGGTCAACTACCGTCCTCAGGCAACACTGAGTCCCAGCTATCTGGACCTCAGTGAGTGCCCCTACATGTGGCCCTACTGCACCCAGCCACTGTACCATGGTGCCTTGCCCATCATTGCCAATGTCACAATTCTCAATGGCATGGGTGTATCAGGTCGCATTGTGGGGAAGGTGAGTAATACATGTACGAGGGTCATCTTAACTGTGACTTCTATTCTTCTTTGTGTTAAAACTCAGTTGAACTCAGTCAGCTCTAGTTTAACTACAATATAGCAAATACAGTCCAGCCTTGCTGCAACGTGAAAATACTTTTATGTCCAATAGTTGTTATAGGCATGTATCCTGCATATGCTGATATTGACGAGAAATTATTTAGGGAAGTTCAGTGTTTGAGGGAAGCCCGTCTGGTCGGGATGAAACATGGGTAAAAGGTAAACAAAAACCCAGGGCACTTCGCCGACCAAATAAAGATTTTTAAAAAAAGAAGACGTTTCGGCTCCCACACAGGAGCCTTGTTCACAGGTAAAATTTACCTGTGAACAAGGCTCCCGTGTGGGAGCCGAAACGTCTTCGTTTCTTTTAAATTTTATTTGGTCGGCGAAGTGCCCCGGGTTTTTGTTTACCTTTTAACCAGAAATTATTTAGGTTTACTGTGGCCTTGGTGACTACTTTTGAAAGGGACAGTATTAATGTAGTGTTCAGGTTTGCATGACTACAATGATTTATGCAGGTACGTAATATTTAGTTTTTTAACAGGTGCTTTGAAGATTTTCGCTTCAAGAAAACATTGCTGAAATGGGATAGTACATAAGTGCTTGCCTAATAAGGAATTTCAGTGTGTTAACTCATATGAGTCACTGACTAGGAATGAAAAATTCATTACCATTATGTGTAGCACAGATTTTGCTCAAGTTGTTTTCATCTTTTTATTGTAGCTATTCCCCTTTGTGTCATTGTATCTAATGCTATGGATCTGTCTCACACTAGCAGTGCAGCTGGCAGTGTTGTCTTGACACATTATGGTCGTTTCCTTTAAATCTGTGTATGACGAACGTTGTTGGCTTAATGTCCACTGTTCCTTGCCCAGCCCGAGTGGCATCCCTACATTCCGGAACACGGCCACTACTTGGAGCTTGCATTTGGCTATCCTGAAGTGCTGTGGCCCTGGTCAGGCTTCCTTTCCATCCACTTTCTGGTGACTGCAGAAGCTGCACAGTGGGAAGGCATTGCCCAAGGACACGTGTCTCTCACTGTAGAATCCTCACCTGGGGTAAGGCAGTTCAGACAGGGCTAATGCTCAGAGAACAGAATTTGCTTGTGGGTCTGGTAGCGCAGCAACCATAGGACACACATACTGGTTAGATTGCACATATAAATATGTAAATTATTTTTCATGCTTAGCAAGCAATGCTGTGCAAGCTGGAGTGACACCTTGCACTACTCTCATTTGTGACCACAACATAGTATGTCCCATATTTTGGAGGCATAAATGTCAAAACAGGGTGCAATTGAATGTCATATTTAACTTGTATGTTGTAATGGTAGTGTGATTGAACCCATTTATAACAAATGCAGACAATTCTGCGAAAAGTAGTGGTTATATCAGTACTTCATCATAGCAGGACTCCTATGCAAAACCCACCATGGTGGCTTAGTGGCTATGGTGTGCTGCTAAGCACAAGGCCACGGAATGAAATCCTGGCTGCGGCAGCTGCATTTCAATTGGAGTAAAATGCACAAACATCTATATAGTACTGTGCGTTGTGTGGTCAAAATTATTAGGATCCCCCACTATGGTATGCCTCATTATCAGATCATGGCTTTGGCACAATATTTAGAATTAAAGCCTTTGAATTTAATTTTTTAAATAAATATAAATGATGACATAGTTGATAGGGCACAGTAGTTGAAGAAACACCTCATTACAAGAATTAGATAATGGTTGCTTGTTCTCTCGCTAGGATTGTATTTTTCTACCTATTTCATTTTAAGTTCTTTTCACTCTGACTCAAACATGGCTCAGATGGCACCATGCCAAGCGCAGCAAGTGGCCAATCCCAGGGACAATGACAGCCTAGCAGCATTCGAGATTGGCCACTCAGTGTGCCATGCAGTGCCATTTGAGCCACATCCATGCCAGTGAGGAAAGGTGACCAAAATATTTTATATAAAGTGGTAATTTGACAAAAGCAGATGTGCAACAAGAACTAGGATGTAGCATCCCAACTGTTTGGCAGCTCTGTGTAAGCATATGAAGAGATACCCCAGCAATCTCACCTTTATGATGACCAGCCTTGTATCTTATAGCACTGAAAAAAAAAAATTGAGGTCTGTTTATTCTGCTGCAAGTTTCTGCCGAACGTGGGCGAGGCCTTTTTCAAAGAGCATATGCTTGGGCATATTGGTGACCCATAGTACTTTATAGTGCACAGAAATGACACAGGACTGAAAGGAATGGCGCGGGTACAGCGCTTCAACTTCAGGAATTATATGAGGCCACTATCGTTGCTGCTTCTGCATTCAGTTCTGTTGCAAAGCAAATGCAGTCACTCCAGCATTTGTTTCATTGTTGATACCTCCTAAAATATCTTGTATCTTCTGCTTGCGAGTCAAACACTTACTTGACGATCTCAAAGACATCTTGCGCATGAGCAAGAATAAATGTTCAAGTGAAACGGCCACACATTTCTCGAAAGAGAAGTGAAGAATGATAAAGAATGTGAACATGAGGTACCCACCAGAGCAGACGAAGCTAAACCAGAGAAGCCTAATGTGTTTGGATGAGCACTGCATCTGTGCACGAGCATAATAACTATCGTGGAACATGCTCCACACGAATACAGTATGACTGTGTTGGTGGGGCTCCCATAAGGAGGTTGCTTTCACCATTTGGCTACTCCGTTGATTCCCCATAGCTTGGCAGATTGGAGGCGAGCTTCATAGATTGGAGGCACACGCAGTTTTGGGCTTCCAAGCATGCATGGCATGCCCTGTCTAGCTAATATTGCAGGCCGAAGCTCTAGTGCTGTCAGTGTGAGTGATAAGTTCTTTATCACGTGGCACTTAAAATTTATTTGTGCTTTGACGCTTAAGAATTTTGTCCAGTCCTTCATTGCCTCATTTTGCTTATCTTTATTTTTTGTTGTTACTAATTGAATGTTTCTTTTTTTTTCAGTTATTGCTATATTGCTTTTATTCTGACAGCAGCATACTGTTAAATTCATTTCATTGCAATCTCTTAGAAGCCATCTGGCATTTGCTTTCATGTTATCTTCTTTTATCTTCTTTCAGACACTTACCTTTCTTATTGCAAAAGTTGACATTCTTCTTGTCTTCCTTTTAGGAAGGGGAGACAGAACCGCGGAAATCAAATCTAAAGTTGCCTATTAAGGCAAAGATTATTCCGACCCCACCTCGCAGGTAACCCTCTTTATTCTTTTAGTGCTGTCATATTGCTGAGGTGAAATTAAAGTTTATGAAAAGAACACATGATGCATCTTCTTTTTGTGTTTGTTTGTTTCAGCAAACGCATATTGTGGGATCAGTATCACAACTTGCGTTATCCTCCAGGCTATTTTCCAAGGGACAACTTGAAAATAAAAACAGACCCTTTAGATTGGTAAGACCAGATAAGTCATAACCAGTGTTATATAAACCAGTGTCCTGACATGCTGACCTATTCTAACAAAAGTTGCTTTGTATATATGCAAGAGCAAAGGTGTATTCTTTGTCATACCAACAGCACGTGCAACACTTGTTTAACTCTTTTCCTGTATGTCAGTTTTGTATATGCAGTCAACGTCAGATTTTGCCGACTCCCTAGGGGCCGCGAAAACGTTAGAAAAATCAAGCAGTCCAAAAAGTTGAATGCATGCCATTTACTGTCCCCAAGGGCTCAAATCACCACAGGCACGTCCAAAATAGCTACTAAATCCTGCCAGTACACTTATTAGGCGTATCGGTGCTCGTACTGGGACAGGAGACGGCGGGTACTCGCGTGTATAATGAAGGAATGCATACTGTGCCCTGTGACAATTGCCCTTTCCACTTTTAGTATGCTTCACTGCAGTACTTCGCTTATGCTTCACCGCGTAACACTACTGTATTGAGGCGAAGCTGACTTTAGAGAACCAGCATTATGCAACGCATCATGCTTTCCCAGCTTCGAAGCCATTGGCGAGGATGACAAGGCAGAGTCAATGCCATTACTGACAGCGGCGTTTCAATGACAAATGCGGCACCAAGCAGCAAGAAGCTTGGTAGTGGACATCAAAGTGGCGTTGCCTGTAGCCTAGCTGGTGGTGGCAACGGCTTCTAGTGGATCTGTGAGCAAGAGTGCCGGTTTGAGGTGACAAAATAATCAATGTGGCGGTGGTGGTGGCTTTGATTAATTGAGTTTCGGAACTGCGGTCGTGGCAGAAAGTCTGCAAAATCAAACAGCAAAAGGTTTCTGCATCCGAAATCTTAGATATTCTTATACATTGACTCTCTGGGGGTACATGACTGTGCTGCGAAGGCGTCCGAATTATTGGGCATGTCCAAAAAATCTGTTGTTGACTATGTTAGGTTTACAGTATACAGCTACTGCACTATATCATGTAGCTGCCTCACCTCCAGGGTGGCACGGCCATGTCAGGCATTTCCTGAGCCTTTATCCATGTCTTCTAAGGCAGTATTGTCCTGAAGTTGTCATGAATAAACTGAAAGAAAGAAAAGATAATATAAAATCAAAGCATAGCTTAATTTTGTTGGTGTTCCATGTCATTCAGGGCTTTTTTTATTTTACAGGGTTCAAAATTTTAAAACTGTTCCCAAGGGCTTTCAACTCCTTTAACAGTTCCTTACAAACAAGCTAATAAGCTATTACATTGTTTTTTCCACAGTCCGTTTCACAGAGCAGTTCTTTCATTGAACAACTGTACTAAGCACCCACTTAACAAGAACGGCATGTTTCCCTATGATATCTAGCACAGTAGTAATGTTTCTGTGTAAGTGGACATTTGAAAGCTTTGTCCACTTTTGCCATCTTTATTATTTTTTAATCTCAATTAGTAAAAAAATACGAGCATCTTGAGCAAATAACATTTTGTATTGATAAAAGCCAAATGTATTCAAATAATTAAATTCAACCCTTAATTTGACCATGTTAAATAGTTCAGAAGGGTATCAATGTTCTTCTATGAAGATGAAAGCTTATTATCTTCAACTTGAATTGTTGAATAGCAGATTATCCATATAAAAGCTGATTGTCACGGGTTAAATTACCAATGCTATGAATCGTACCAAAAGTGCACACCATATTCAAGTAAGTGTAGAAAGGCTGACAAGATGCTACCAGTCATAGTCTGTTTTGGAAAGTATGGTGTTACAGTACATTGTAGTGGCAAAGTGGAAGGCCGAGTTGTTGGGTTGACTTCAGGTGGCAAATTGATAGCTTGCATGCAGTTTTTGATGAATTCGGCAGGCTGCTTATTGCTGTCCCAAGTGGTCTTGTGCTCAGGCTAACCATGTGGCTAGCTGGTAGCCGTAATTTCTTGGCCATAACGACATGAACACACTGTCAGGTCAACGCAACTGGCAGGTTAGGCACGGAGCGTGCTTAGTTCATTGGCAGTGTGATTGGCAGCATCACTGCTGCGGCGTGCAAGGCAGAGGCTGCCATGATGTTCTTGAAATTTCTTGGGCTTTGTTTTAAACTTGAAAACGAGAGTTGCGGAATCAGTAGCATGCTGCAAACAACCAAGATTGGTATTTTTGTATTTGTTCTAAAACATGGTAGTCTCGCATATTTTATGTAAATGTAGCAATTACAAAGTTATTTTATCATTTCAAACTAATTAAAAAAACAAAAAAGACATACTGGAGGTATCTCAGATTGCTGCTGTCAACATACACTGGGTTTCATCCACACAGAAGGCTTTGCTTTTGTTTAAACAAATGGCACATGGGTTGTGTTCAGGACTTACACGGCCCATTCAGTGCACTGCTCATTTTTCAGAGTCTGTGTTATCCATATTGTTAGATTTAGGTGCACGTTAAAGAACCCCAGGTAGTCAAAATTTCCGGAGCCCCCCCCACTATGGCGTGCCTCATAACCAGATCATGGTTTTGGCACATAAAACTCCATAATTTAATTTGTTTTAAATCTAAATTGTGCTGTCAACATGTCATGAATTAACCAGCCCATCTTTTCACTTTTACAGCTCTGCTGTCTCAATGAAACAAATTCTTCCTGGTGTAATCGGTAGTTTACTCTCCCTTGCAGGAGTGGAGACCACATCCACACTAACTTTAAGGACATGTACCAGCATTTACGAAATCATGGTTATTATATTGAAGTTCTTGGTAAGCACAACACATTGTCATGCTGCTTAGAATCTGAGTGCAGCTCTTTGTTTTGTGAAGTGTTTTGGCATTAATGAGTATTGAAACATTCTCTTACGTCTGCAGGTTTCCCATTCACCTGCTTTGATGCGCAAAACTATGGTATGCATTCTGAATTATGTTTTCTTCAAATTGTTATTTTTGTTTTCCTATTTGTTGTGGTGCACTATGTTCTCTGGAATGTTGTCACTCCTCCCCTCTGTTTTCCTTACGATACTACCATCTGGTTTTTGCATTGAGAAATGATGGTAGCAGGAATTAATTACGTCCCCACTGCTTTTGACCAAGCATTCATTATGCATCACAAAACCAAGCAGCAGAAAAAGGAGTAATTGCTAACTTTGCAAACTGTCATTCATTAACAAGTCAGAGGAAAATGCGCATTATTTTTTTGCTACTTTGCACAGGGCTACATAATTGTTGTTTGTCTAGAAGTGACTTAATTGGCTTTTATGCTATGGTAAGGTGTCATAGCCATATTTCTTTCCCATCCTAAAGAGGCCCTGCAACAGTTTTTGAGCATAAGTAAACCCACTTAGCAGCTACAAAATACTGTCGCATACATCTGACGTAAATAGAAGCAGGAAGCCTGCAGTTTTGTTGAAAAGACTGCTTGCTCTTCAACTTCCTGAAATACCTAGCCCTGGTCATGTGTGCAGTTAAGCCTCATTATGGCAAAGTTTAAGGGGCACTGCAATTCGTTCCTATTGCTTTGTTATAAACATTCATGACCTTCACCACAAATATACATTATGGTCCTCTGTAGGCGATATTACTGCCATTTCATTGAAATGAGATGCAGCTACTTTTTCTCACTAATTTACCCAATGGGCATTGTCCAAAGCTGTGCCTCTGACAGAACCAAACGTAGAGAAATGTCAGTAACTGTTAATGGACGGCAAAAAAATGAAAAAGCTTGTTAGAAAGACGCAAATTTTTTTTACATGCAAGTGATTCTGATAACCACATAAAACAAGGCAATGGGGGAAAATTTCAGTTACAAATGTAAATTTTACTTTGAAAAAGCTTTCTTTTACACTAGCAAAAGTGGGGTTCACTGCACACAAGTGTGCCTATGCTCCAAATCTTCAACAGCTCACTGTGCCATCTGACCTTATTTACAACAAGCACAAAATAAATGCACGCCATCTGGAAGAAGCGTGGAGCAACACAGGAGCTCAAATCGTCTTCAGATCTGCATGAAAAACAAAGAAGTGCTGGACAAGCTGGTCTCGTTCGTCTGTTAATAAGTTTGCGCTTGACAAGCCGAGCTTGTCGTCTATGCTTAAAGGGTTAATGATAGGCAGAGGTAGCATTTGGTGGTGGGAAACGTTACCACTGTGCCAATACTGTTGTCTCCAATGTCGGGCAGTGGTTCAAGTCTTTCTTGTTCAGTATTGATGTAGATCAGCGTTCAGTGTGCAACTGTGAAGTAATTGAAGCTTATTCCTAGGTGACAGTTGACCAAAGAGTGAAAATTTAGATAGTTTCCATATTCATATTTGTAACTGGTGTCCATGCTTTTCTGGCACTTTGTGATGTAGTCAGTTTAGATACCTAATTTACACGGCTTGCAGCCACAACAAACAGCACCTTTTATGCATTAGCATTAGAGGGCTCATGCGAACAGAAACCCGTTTGAGGAATGGAGAGGAGCGGAAGCACTTAACGTCACGAGAGAGGAGGTGCATCATGGAGAGGGAGCACAGGTGCAGCGAGGCTGGAGGGGAGAGAAGAAAGCGTGCATCATACGTCATCTGCTCCGGACCTAGGGAAGCACCGCGCTGCCTGGTGCGGAGCCAATGAAAGAAAAAAGTAGGGGCAGCGGTGCAACACACTGGAATGCAGCTGAGAGAGTTGGCGCTCGGCCATCAGTAGATGCACTTACTCCCGGACAAGTCTAAGACACGTTGTGCTTTCAGATAGTCACGTTAGTGGCTGCATTTGTGTTCTGTGGGCTGTATAGCTAAAGGTAACGATGGACTTGCACCTTCTACTTGGTATAAGTGCATCGACTGAACAATGCCAAGGCTATGCAATCAAGAGTCTAGTACGCCTCGTCATTCTGCACAAAATTGAAATGTGCAAAAGGGGCAAAACAGGGGAAAGCTAATACTGTACTAGCGCGTTGCTGTAGCAAGAATCCCATTGATTGCCCTCAAGCTTTTTTATCTATGCAGGCTGTGACAAAACTTAAGAAGAGTATTCTTGCATTTTAAGTACTGTTAGTATAGAAGCCATAATTTGCTACTTTTATGTTTCCAGGAACTTTGTTGCTTGTTGATCTTGAAGAAGAATACTTTCCTGAGGAGCTGGCCAAGCTGCGTCGTGACGTAGAGAATGGGTTGTCATTGGTGGTGTTTGCCGACTGGTACAATGTTTCTGTCATGCGCAAGATCAAGTTTTTTGATGAGAATACACGCCAGTGGTGGATGCCTGACACTGGAGGCTCAAATGTTCCAGCGATCAATGACTTGTTGTCATTCTGGAACATTGGCCTAGGTGACCATGTCTATGAAGGGGAGTTCACCATTGGAGACCATAAAAGTAAGCCAACCTTAAGCGTGACTCGATATGCAGTTGCTTACAGTAGGCACCTGAATGCCAGTCCTCGGTCATGAACAAGAAAAATAAGGGGATCTGAGGGGCTCGTTTTTTTTTTTACTTACAACCATACAAATAACCATACACACAATGAAGCATGGTGCACCATACCGTTGAATTACACCACATTCTTTCATTCTTATAGAAGCTATGTTTGTTTATTCTAGTTTATTTACAACCTGTTCATGAGTAAACATTGCCATGTTAATGTCATAATTGCTGTGGAGTGCTTCTCTCTGGTTGGCAGTTATCATGTTAACCTTCAGTGAGTGCAAAAACCATTCATAGTTGAACTCATAAAATTTATCATCCCTACTGTTTGAATGGCTTTAATTTAGAGCAGGCAAGCTGAAGAACTTTTAGGTTAAAAGTGGTACAAAAAAAGTATATACAGTCGAATCAAAGATTATAACGAAGTCGCATCAGATGCGAAAATACGTTCATTATATCTTATATCCATCGTAAGCATACACACAGATATTGAGTGAAAAGGTGAAATCGTGATCAGATCTGTGCAAAGGCAATGCAGACGACGAGCCAACAGTTGGTCTCCTGCAGATTTTTATGGCCTGTCAGCGTCTTGCCGTGCCGATAAGAGGCCTGAGAAGAACAATTACATGCACGTATGCTGCACCACCACAAATGCACAATCATGTTATCAATTGTTATTACTATATAATTCTTTTATTACTTCTGATTCAGTCTCTAACAATATTTGGTGAGCTTATTAAAGCCCATTCATGCCAAATCCAAGATGGTTGTGATGAGTGCATGTTGTATGTGCCCACTAGTTAGCCATTTGAACATTTTCTACAGGGCAGACTCATTATCTCTTATGGATTACTGTAAACATATTAAGTTTAATTAAGAGAATTTTTAATATAACAGAATGGCAAAGAAATTGTAAGAACAGAATATGTTCCAATATTGTGCCAACTAAGTGTGTAGCTATTTAAGTGCTTTGTCTTTTGTAGGTCTCTGTGTTTCTTTTTCTGTCTTGTTTATGGGCTCTTTGTTTTGCAGTGTACTATGCCTCTGGTACAAGCATTATCAAGTTTCCAGAGAATGGTCTTCTGATTCAGAGGTCCCTCACCAATCAAGGTTTGAATTGTATTCTGGCTGTGGGTCTGAATTCTACTCTGTTCTTGATTGTGGTGGACTAGGGCAAACTGCCCAAGACAGGCTGGCCAACGATCTGTTGGAGAGATCTATCTTTGTCAAGAGGGCCTCATCGTCTGCTGCCTGTTCTGTAGTTAATTTAGGTGTGGCAACAAGGTGTTGTTGAGGACGACAGAAATCTACAGAGACTTAAACAGAGGAAAGGCATGAAAACTGCCACATTGTGTTTCTAGACAATGTTGTCACTCATCATGAAAAATATGCACATTCTTCGTGAAGTAAGAAAGGCAAGAAGAAACAGAAAATTATTTGGAATGTGGGGACAAAATAGAAAAATGTCGAGGGAGGTAGTGATGTGGGGTGGGCCACCGGTGAAATCATGTGTTCACAACAGTTTTCTTTCTCTCTTTCTTTTTTTAAATACATTTTTTCAGACTTACCAGGGCAGAAACTGAATTATCCCCACAAAGCTGAATGCAGTGTTCTTTCTACACCGAGTTGGATACCTCAGAATTCTTATATAGGCACGGAAAACTTAAAGCAAGGCCTATAGTAGCATTTTTTATTCACCAGAGCGAGTTTTCAGTTATTGATAGCTGAGTAAACCATTTAATAATTCATTCATTGCTATACTAATATATCTTCACTCGTGTAACATTTCATTGTTTTTTTGTATGAATAAACTCTCCATTGCAAGAAATAAATGGGAACTTCCTGTAATTGTATGTTTCAGTATCATTTTGTACTTGGGTGAAGTGAACAGAAGGTGACTAAACAGCACCCTTTGTTACATTTCAGGCCAAGAAGTGTTGGAGAAGAAGGCAGATCATGTGGAAGGGGTTCCTATCCTTGGTTTACTGCAAACTGGCAGTTCCAAGACTTCTGGGCGCATTGCTGTCTATGGAGACTCTAATTGCATTGACACTACCCACATCCAGAAAGGTTCTTGTTTTCTTCATGTTTTCTTTTAAATGGCTGGTCGTTAAACGATGCTTGTCAGTGAGGGCTTGGGGTTTCATTGCAAAGTGAGATGTGTCATTCTTCATTCCTGTGCCATGGCATCGTGTCGCCATGTTTACTGTGTTTTCATGCATATATTTGCAGGGACATGGAATGCATAATGCGCCTGTCTCAGTATCTGTGTCAAAAGATTATTGTTTCCCTATTTCTTTACAGATTGCTATTGGCTGTTGCATGCACTGGTTCAGTACTCAACAACAGGCCTGATTGCACCTTTCTTTGAAACCACCAATGCCGCTGTGCTTCCCAGTGATCCAGTGCTGCCAAAACGAATGGAAGGTATAGACATCATATTCTTATTTTACTTATACTAAATAAAGAATGCATCTAAGTTGTAAGGTCCACTTACTCTTTTTCTCAAGAGTAGAATGAGCTACCAGCTGCTGGTACGGTTTATGCGGATACAAAACACATTATGTTCAATGGCCGCTGAGTCAGGAATTTGACTTTACTGCTTTTAAAACGAAACTACTGTTTAAGCGGGTACAGTTTAATGAGGTCTTACTGTACCAAAAGAAGCTATCGTTACCATGAGAAGAGCTTTCTCAATTATGCAATTGAGCTTTCTCCTCCCCAGCAGATTTTAGGGAGTGGTTGTCAGGTGATTTGTACAGAGGTCAAGAGACATTATTTGTGTTTTATAGGAAACCGTCTGTACCGGTACTCCAAGGTCTTCCAGAACCACCCTGGGGTACCAGAGCTGCGGGCATTGCCTCCGTGCCAAACGCTGAATTGGGCGGTGCCACAGCCACTCAATGAATCGGCACCCAGGTGACCATCTTTTAACCACATTGTGAAAATGACAGGAAAAATGGAAGTCCAAATGAACAAAGCACTGACTCATAACTAATTTATTCAAACAACCTTCGTCCTTATGTGTTGCTTTCAAAGGTAGGAAACACTTAAAAAGAAAAGTCTAGAATAACGTAAAAGCTACCGTGAGCAGTAGTGCACAACCCTTTTGGCGTGCTACTAATTGAGTATATTTTAGTTGCGAGTCAGTTCTTGTGTTTCTCTGCATTTCTTTTTTTTTTTTTCACAATACTTATCATTGTTTTTTTTTTTTTTTCATACTGTAAAACCATCAACCTGCCCAACTATCAGTTTTGTTGTAGTTTGAAAGTAAACCTAGCCTGACCTAGCCTATCCCATCCCAGCCCTGCCCAAACTAAAGGTGTGCTCTAATAGGGGAACAGTTGAAGGATTTTGAACAGTTAAGAAGTGCTGGCATATGAGATTGTGCCAACCTTAAAAGCCTTAGAATTCAAAACAGGTCTGTCTGGAATGCAAGCAAAACCTTTTGAAATTCATAGTAAATTAATTGGCTAAGAGAACTCATTGTTTCATTTCATTTTTCATTTCATTTTATTTGGGCATATTGGGGGCCAAGGTATTGGGGGCCAAGGTAAAAGCTGCTTATTGGCTGCTTGAGCGGTCCCTGGCCCCCTTTACATATTGGCAGACCGGTGGCAAAGAACACTTTCAGAAATGAAAAAAAAAAAAACAGTGGGTTACATCGATTAAAGGTCGTAATTACATTTCTTTCACTGTAAATGCACATGGTTTCACTGTACCATGGTGATTTAAATCATAGTTTTTGCCAGACAGATGAGCTCCGATGGTGTCAGGGCATGGATGTCAATGCCGGCTTCTAGATAAGAATTTAGTAGCCGTGGCAAGGTGTCTGCGACCGTTTGATGGCCGTAATTTGTTCTTGAAAAAGGTATGAGCCAATTTTCATGGCTGCGCGTGTCATATGTGGGTGTATTTTCTTTTAAGTTTGCTATATTTGTTGTTAAGTTGCTTCCATCTTTTACCTGAAAGTAGCAGGTGCGTCGGAGAATTTGTTTGTAGAGATGTTGACTTTTTGTTATGTTGTACTTTGTGAAAAGACCTTCAGTGTTCGAATTGTACGGCACATTCGAAATAGGGCGCATTATTATTTTTTTTTTTTTTCATCAGTAGTATTTTAGAGAGATTGGAAGCTGATGTGCCCCATACAAGGTGGCAAGAATTTACATGCGAGACAAACAGTGCATTATAAATGATCAATTTAGCTGACGTTGGTAAAAGGTACTGATTTCGATCTAGTATACCTGTTATGCGGCTCAGTTTCTGGAGTATAAAATCCACGTGAGCGTCCCATTGCAATATGTCGGTATAGTGTACGTTTACCACATCAACAACCTCTATATTCTCAGAGTTGTAAAATATCTTGTGGGTCAATGGAGTACACGCACTTCTTGTTTTAAAGATGACTACTTGTGCTTTATTGGAGTTTACTTTTAAAAAGTTGTCCTGGCTCCATTTGAGAGATGGGTTAAGAGATTGTTCGCTGCACCAATGAGGCCTGTATAAGAGTTGCTTGATAAGAAGACACTTGTATCATCTGCGTAGTTTATGAATTTTGCTTCTCGGTGGATAAGAACTATGTCATTTATGTACATGTTAAATAGAAATGGACTAAGGATATATCCCTGAGGGACACCTGTTTGTATTTGTTGTGTAGATGATATGCTAGTGTTTATAGACACACATTGCTGCCAATTTCTAAGGTAGGATGTCAGTAACTGAAGAGGAAGGCCTCTGATGCCATATCTGTCAAGCTTAAGTATTAGGAGGTCATGATATATGCAGTCGAACGCTTTTGTGAAGTCTATGAATAGACCAATTACAAGTAACTTATTTTCAAAGTTTTGCAGTATGTATTCTTTCTGTGCTACAAGTGCTAGTTCTGTTGATTTACCTTGTTGAAAACCATATTGAGCATCTGTCATTAGTTTGTTTCTTGCTGAAAGACGTTAATTGGTTAATGATTTTTTTCAAGACCTTTAGAAAACTGCGGGAGAATAGATATTGGGCGGTAATTTTTTATATTGAGCTTGTCACCTTCCTTATATAACACAGTTACTTTCGCGATTTTAATTTTTTCAGGAAAACTACCTGATGTTATGCATAAATGATAGATATAAGCTAACACTGGTGCAATGTCACAAATGACATGTTTGATAGGTCTTATTTGGAGGCCATCAGCATCGCAGCTACATGAATTTTTCAGTTTGAGAAAAACTGAACAAACCTTGGTAGGGGTTGTCGCTTGAAAAAAGATAGTGTGCATAGTTGCAGGGAACTGAAATGTATATGGTGGGCTTTGTGATCAATAGGAATCAGTGTCTGTAAAGTAATCATTAAATGCGTTAACTAAATGATCTCCGGTTAAAAGGCATCTGTTTACAGAAACTTTCTTTATAGGTTCAGTGTTTTGTTTGCGTCCCATTAGCTCATTTAACTTGTTCCACATCTTCTCTATGTCCCTCACATGAAGAAAATGTACGTAAATAATAGCGATTTCTTGTATTTCTTGGCTCTTTATTTTACTTATTTCTAAATATCTTGAAGCATTTTAGATCTTCACCGTTCCAAGATTTTATAAACTGGCATAAAGCTTATCTCTTTTCTTTATTTTAGAAGCTCTTTGGTGATCGAAGGTATCCGAAATGCTTTGTGGTTTCTTTTCTTGTGTATGAAATGTTGTGCATAAACAGCTGAAAATTTCTTTAAGGAAATGTTGTATGCTGGCTCAGCATATCTTTTTCGGTTTCATTTGCTCTTGTGTGGATAAACATAACTATTGGCATGTGGTCACTAAGAGGACAGTTTAAGACTCCTCTAGTTACTAAGAATGGATTATAGTTTGTTATAAAAAGATCAAGAGTAGTTTTCATTGTTTGTTATTCTCGTGAAGGTCTCAACTGCATTTATACATCCGCTTAACACAAAAATTCTTTGAAATATCGTTTTCCTAGCACCATCGGAACTGATATCAATGTTGAAGTCTTCTCCTAAGACCACTTTATATTTGTTTTCTGGCACAAATTCTAGCATGCTCTCTAAAAAAATGAAAAAGGTTCCAATAAACAATGCGGCAGCGGCAACATACTGCAAAGAGTACACCCGGTGTTTGGACACACAACATTTCAGTTTTCTGTCATACAAGAATACTCGGCTAACAGTTCACAGGATAGAGAATTATCTATCAAAACGGATACTCCTCCACCGTAACGTGAGGTTTGGTTTTTATGAAATACTTTTTCGCAAGGCAGGCAAAAGACATCAGAGCAATACCATGTTTCGTTTAGCATGACTACATTGCACCGACTATTTATATCGGAAAAAAAAGTTTCTAATTCAGGTAGCTTGCTGGAGACTTGATCGAATGTTCATATGTATGAAAGACAGCCCCTTCTTTTGAGTGGCCAAGGACGTGAACCAATCCTCCTTGCCAATATATCCCAAATAATTCATTTCGCCAAAGAGTCAAATGATAGCAACAAGAAGTTGGCGTTCATTCCAATAGAGCACGAAGATCATTTTCATCCGTAACGGCATTTGCCGATTCACCGTTTGCCCTACGCATGAGAACTTTTCCGTTTGAGTGCCGCACGAACTTGTATCCCACCTCCTTTGCCCATACTTTGGCAGTGGCAAGGAGTTTCCTCGTGGGAGAGGCTAGGTTTTCGTTAATGAAGATGTTGCCCTGGCTGTCCCTTAAGGCTCGCCTTTTGGCAATCCATGCATACCTCAGTTCCTGCTGTGCAAGGCGGACAATAATTCCGCGCATTTTTCCTTGCTTTGCCAGAAGCCTATAAACTGCCACATTTTCTTCAGATAGAGGTTGAAGTTCAAGCTTCTGTGCAAGTCATTTACTTTTTTGCGTAGGTTTTCACCATCAGCCTCACGTACACCCTGTATTTCAATGTTAAGATGTCTGCTATGCCACTCAAGTGTGTCTATGTCAGCCTGAATCTGACTGAGCTCCCTAGGGGAAGCGCACTTCTCTGTTTTTTCTACTTTTCGTTTGACAGTGTCTAATTCCTTTTCGTGGCTTTCAAGGCCTTCTTTGAATTTCATTAAAGTGATCAGAAAGTGTTTGGATGGACTGTTCAATCCCGTCTACCTTGTTTGGCAGACTAACAAGTAAGTTTAATTTCTGGTCCATTTCAGCAAGTTTTTTTATTATTTCATTTTCATTCTTACACACTTTGGCAGAGGAGGAGCTTTTACTTCCTGTAGGTTTGCAAGACTCGCACTTCCAAGACTTTTGAATTGATCTCTTTTGCCCTTAATGGCACTTTTGGCAACGCCAGAGTAGGTACCGCTATGATATGAAAATTCACCTTGTGAACAAGTCAGAAACAATTCGCCTTCATCTATCACAGAGCGACATTCACAGCAATGCGACATAGTTTACAACTGTACAGGTCTATGGCTTTCCAAAATAGGGCAATAAAAACAACAAATGGACACAAATTTGTAGATTGGCTGTAGCGGAAAGAGCGCGTTGCAAGATGAGTAATGTAGAGAAAGAAACCAATCTGGGAAACACAGAATGAGCGATAAGTGCCGTGTCCTATGCACTACACCACCACAGCCAATATGATAGGAAACGCCCCCGGCTCTGTTACGAGCTGCGCTTCGTCGACGACGATGGCCGCACATGTGGTCCGGCTTGCGAACAGATGGCGTGAAGTTTAAATGTCCAGGTTAGCAGAGGCGATGAAAATGCTTTTGGCAAGTAGCATAGTACTGAGGATGGAAGCAGCTGGGCAGGTCCAAGAAAAGTTGTACAACAGGCCTGTTGTAGTAGCGTTGGGTCCCCAGCCAACCTGGGAAACACAGAAAGAGCGATAAGTGCCATGTCCTTTGCACTCCACCGCCACGGCAACATAGTGAGGATTAAAAAAGAAAGGTTCTTTTTAGTGGCAGTGGCATTTAAACTGTGTCAGCTGTGCCCAGATACACCAGACAGCACAATGTGCTGACCAGTGGGTTATCATCCATGCACATGTAGTGATCTTTAATGCACAATCTGGACAAGCAGGCTTGGAGAGTTATTAAAAAACTCATTATAATAGCATAAACTATTATAATTAGTTTTTTTTTCCTAAACAATAATCTAATAGTAACTTTTAACGGCTACTTTCTCCACTATCGTGTCCGCGTCTAGAAAAAAAATATCATTGTCAGCATTGCCTCCAGTGTCGTCGTCACCTTCCACAGCTGGCTCGTTAGCGCCCTTCGGTGCTACCGCGCGAACGCACTCGTGGCACTGCTCCTGTGTTAGGGGTCATCATTAAAAATTAATTAAGAAAAACAATGATATAGCGAATAATTGCGAAGGACTTTAATGAACCGTCAAGATTTACCGAGTTATAAACACCAGGGGCTGCACATTTCAGCTTCGCTCGTTAACCATCTGTACGGAGTGCTTGCGGAGTCAGTTTCTTGCCCCCTCGACTACAGCTGCCCTTAAAAGTCCCGAGCTCGCATTATAATTGTAATACTAATTTTTTTTTCTTAAGGGCGCAGACCCCTCCCTCACATTATTTTCATAGTTGCATTATACTCTTGTAAATACTCTACATCACATATGTTGCTCTTGGAAATAAGAGAAAATAGTCCACTTCAGTGAGAAACAGGTACCATTAGTAACATCTTTGTGCGCCTTGAAATAGTACTACCTAGTTCCATTGACAAAAGGAAAAGATCAACAGTGTTTCAACAGTGTGTCTCAGGCTGTAGCCAACATTTCAACAAGAACAAGTTTTTATCTTTGCTGGGGCACATCTTGACGAGTACGAAAGCTTGTCAAAATGTTGGCCTGAGAGATCCCTTGTTTCACCACTGCGTATCACTTTGCCCCCCATCTTTCTGTGAACCTGTATAGTAAAGAAAAAAAAAAAGTATTTTAATCCCTTAAGACTGGATACAGGGATCAAATCACAAAATTCTCATGAAAAATCAAATTTTAGAAAAGGGCAGATTCAGATTCTGCATGACCATTTCTATCACATCAAAAATGTTTTCCGCCAAAAACGGTCTCAAAGTGTGCCTAAAAAATTGTTTTTCTGACCTTGGGTAGCAAACATCTGGCTGAAATCTGCGCAAGAATGGCCAATTTCCGAGCATGATACCTCCACACCTTCATCGCCGCTCATGAAAAATTTGGTATCACTGGAACGGTTGTTTCATCGAAGTACTTCTTCCAATGGAACTACATGTTTACGATAAAAAATAAACACACAAACGTGAAAAATACAGGGGCCTCCACGAAGCCACAACTAGGTGCCGATTAGTCACTTCAGTCACGTGGTACTCAGCATGCCCTGACATTGGCTGCTAAAAGGCACGCCGTTTCTCTGGTCGTCTGCTCCGTGCACGCTTTGAGAAAACTCTGTAGTTTGCGAATCCACTGCTGCTGTATGTTCTGCATTTTCGTCAACTTTTCTGTTACTTGAGGCTTCGTATGTGTGCCAGCAAAAGAGAGTCACATGGGCCAGAAGTACAGGACGAAGTATGCTTACAGGAAGCGTAAACGCAAGCCTCCTCTTCCAAAAAGAAGCGGTCAGCAGCAACTGAATTGGACAAACCGAGGACCGTGTCGCTATTCGGTCAGACCAATGTGTCGTCGGTCGGAAGCCAACCTGCACTCGGAATCGATGCCCGGCAGTGCATCTGAAGACTCGGCACCGTCAACTAGTTGCGACGTAGCGGTGCAGCTCTGATGCAGGAGAAGTTCCATTTTCAAGGCAGCAGGTGATGATGCGATGCCAGCTTTCTAGGACGATGGCGAACGTTTGCCTAACTGCAGTTGCATCATTCAGAGGCACCTGCGCTCGGGATCAATGCCCGGCAATCAATCTGAAGACCTGGCGCCGTCAACTATCTGTGACATTGCGGTGCAGTTTCGGCACGGGCAAAGTTCCATTTTTGCGATGATGAGTGACGATGGGGTGCGAGCTATTCAGGACGATGGCGAACTTTAGCCCAAGTGGTGTGGGATTCTCACCCGTGCTCTTGGGACAAAGCAACGGCAACGCAGTAGTGCAAACAATCACAAGGGCATTTATTGCACCTTTCATAGACTAATGCCTGCTAGCTGAGTTGCTATCCACAAAACATGCCGATGGGCACGCGACAAATCGCGGAAGTCTGACTTACCACGACCGGATAACGAGGGAATTTGTTCGCCCCATGCTGGACACCAACGCCTGGTCATTTGCGCGTACGGTCACGCGAACTGTGGTGCGTTCGAACGTGTTCATTCATTCTGGGGTAGGCTTCGCGAGACGGCCTCGCAGAAGCATGGATCAGCGCACACGCAGAACGTCTGCGCCGCTTGCCGACCTTGAGCCAAAGAGGAAGAGCCTTCTCCTTTTTGCGCCCAAGTAACCCCGCCGTTAGGTGGCGTTAGCAGAGCAACACTCACGCCATCTCTCGTACTGCGCTTCAACCAGACCGACTGCCACTGGCACTAAGCCACGCGGCGAAGCCGGATTACAGGAGACGGGAGCTATGCGAGAAAACAACATATCAGGGGACACATGAGAGTCGCGCATCCCCACATCCCCCCAACCTTAAATCACTACATATTCTGGAGAAACATGTCGCACGGTCTAACATCAACGCATGCTTCACAAACAAGGTAGTACATGCAACAGTGGCCACGCCGAGGAAATGTCCACACGTCCATAACATGCGAGCCGACATTGTCCCGGCAGCAACTCAGCAGACTCGACAGCACGATTCCAGGCCAGGACTCCGGAAACGGCGATGCAGTAGTCCGTACGAGCAAGCGTCGCTCGCGCCGACGCACCCTGCTGGCGAGAGCCGCAGTAGCTGTTGGTGACTGCCGGCTCTTTTCTCCGCCGCCAAGGGTTGCAAGCTGGATACAAGGCGGCCGCCAAAGTCGCTGCGCCAAACTGGCCACAGCATCACCATTGCCTGGCGTGACTTGATCGTAGTCCGGGGCAGCAGCATAGATGATGTGCAGGTGACAGCAAACCAGGGGTGACTCCACTCACGATGCATACCACTCAATGCACTCGGCAAACACTAAAGTAGTGCAAGGGAGAAGAATTCTGCATGCGCATCGCCCACGTGGTACAGTGTTCAACTCGGCTAGCAAAAGATTGGGCGGCTAGTCAGATGCTAAGTTCACGTGAACGAAGCTCGCTTCCTTGAGTCGAACGAGTAATTTCAATTCGTGCGAAGTTAACAAGAATGAGGGAAGCAAAGTGCAACACCTCAATGCCACAGTCCACCAGGTTGTGTCCCTCCACATGCGACAGGCAGCTTCGTAAAGCCTTAGGCCTAAAGCATCGCCACCCTGACAACAACCGGCATCCAAAAAAACAGGCAGCTGCTAGGAGACAGCTCTGTTAAGTGGTCCTACCCCGCTCAGTGCACACAGCATCCGAGTTGACGGTGTCGGAGCGCCCAGTGCCAGGCCGCAATACCAACCAGCCCGTAGCGGCACATGCGGCCTGCGGCTACCCGGCTTCCAGAGCCACGACTTCATCAGAGTCAAAGAGATAGAAGAAGCTATTTACATAAGAAATTCGGACCACCCACGAGGCTTCCGTACTCACTTGCTTCAGGCTTGCCAATGCTCCGCGGACGCTAAGCCTCTCTCTCACAGGATGTAGACCACGTGGATCTCGTACCAATAAATGTCATAAAAAAAATCATTTGCGAAAAGGCTTAGCATGTTGAAAAGTTCAAACACACTACAGCCACCATCACCTCGCTCAAGAAAGCACGCCGCCGACGCTAGCGATCAAAATCCACGCTAGCCTTATGCTTCGGTTCAAACAAAGGTCTTGAACGAAGCAAAACTGTTAAAACTATCGTCCGATGCCCCAAGACACCCCACGTTAGGCATCAGATGTGGGGTTCTCACCCATGCTCTAGGGACAAACGAACGACAACACAGTAGTGCAAACAGTCATAAGGGCATTTATTGCACCTTTCATAGACTAATGCCTGCTAGCTGAGTTGCTATCCACAAAACATGCTGATGGGCGCGCAACAAATCGCGGAAGTCTGACTCACCGTGACCGGATAACGAGTGAATATGTTCACTCCATGCTGGACACCAACACCTGGTCGCTCACGCAATCGGTGGCGCGTTCGAACATGTTTGTCTATTCCGGGGTAGGCTTCCCGAGACGGTCTCGCAGAAGCATGGATCAGCGCACGCACAGAACGTCCGTGCCGCTTGCCAACCCCGAGCCAATGAGGAAGAACCTTCTCCTTTTTGCACCCAAGTAACCCGGCCGTTATGTGGCATTAGCACAGTAACACTCGCGCCATCTCTCGTACTGCGCTTCAACCAGACTGACTGCCGCTTGTACCAAGCCACGCGGCGAAGCCAGATTACAAGAGACGGGAGCCATGTGGGAAAACAACATATCAAGGGACGCGTGAGAGTCGCCCATCTCCACAGTGGAAACAGTTCAGGTGCATCTGGAACTTCATTTTGTGTCCTTGGAAGCAGCCGAGAAGCAAGCATGCAGTGTCCACAAAACACTTCGCGTGGTGTCAACGACAGAGCACAAGTTCAGGTTCGCGCAGCGGACAGAGGAAGAATTGGCCCCAAAAGAGGATCAGTTCACATTAATACAGGCTGGTGCAATGAATTCACTAATAGGGCCTGCACTCTGCCTAAATTGCCTTCAAAACAGTTTGTTAGTGCAGCATGATACAACATTGGGCTTAGCAGTAAAATTGGTGCTTTTCTGTGCTGCTTGTGGCCCTATTGATTCACATTGATCGTCAAAAACAAATTCTGAAGGAGGGGCTTTTGAAGTCAATATAAGAGCTATGCAAGGTATCAAGACCATTGGAAAAGGGCCCAATAACCCTGAATGACTTCTGGGCTACAATAAACATCTCACATCGTAAGCTGCATCAAAAAACCTATCAGGAACATCTAAAAAAAGCTTTCAAACCTGGAGCAGAGGAAGCTGCATGCTGTACTTGCAGTAAAAGATATCTACAAGATGCAGCCATCCAGCCCAAATAATATCACGGTAGTTTATGATGGCACGTAGCTTATGCGAGACCACAGCTCTCACATTGGTGTAGGCTGCATTATTGAATTTTATGCCGGGCAGGATTGCATCATGCTTTCTAACTTCTGCCTAGGGTGCTGTCAGTGACCAGCAGAAAGTGACCTTAGCTTTGACACTTAGATTGAGCAACATCAGTGCCAGAAAAATACAGACGTTGGCTCAGGAGAAATGGAGGTGGAAGCTGCACTGGTGCTTTTCAGGCGCTCTTTCAGCAGCTATGGCCTTTGCTAGACGAGTATCATATGGAATGGCGACAGCCAAACATATCTTGCACTCTGCAAAGATTAGTTATATGGCTTTGTGCCCCTGAATAAGGAAGACTGCGTAAGTCATGTGCAGCAGAGAATGGGCACCGCTCTCCTCACACTGGTGACAAGGGCTAAGAAAGGGGAGGCATTGGGTGGGAAAGGTGGGGGTCACGCAGGACCTAATTAAAAAACTGACCAGCTACTACGGTTTAGCCTTGCACAGCAACACAGATGTCAGTGACATGCAAAAGGCCATTATGGCCACTTTTTATCACATGACTTCTACAGATGACGAGCCTCATCATGAGCTGTGCCCACATGGCCCTGATAGTTGTGCAGGCATTGGTCAGCACAGGCCACAATGGAGCCGCCACCGCCTCATAAATGCAAGCTGTCGAGATGAGTAGCAGAGGCATTGCTGCCTGTCTACCAATGCCTGTCTCACCTTCAACTGCTGGAGAGGCGCAAGGACAACAAGACACAGAATGCGGCAGAAAGCCTGCATTCAGTCATCTGGCCAATGACTTCAAAGTATCAGCACGCTTCATTGTTGGCAGTGGAGACTGCAGTACATGAAGCAGTTGCATGCTGCAACTTTGGGAACTTGCATGCCTACACTGAAATATACAAGTCTGTAGGCATCAAACCTGGTAGCCTCACCCAAAACATGTGCCATCACTCTCATGAACACCGCAGGCAAGAAAGCCACTGATAGTAAATGTACAGACATATATAACCGTGTGTTTGTTTCTGTTTTCACAGACAAAGCAGACTTATCATTGCCCGCTCTGCCTAGCGTAACACTTTCAGCAATGACATCAATCGAATTCACTTCGCAAGGCATCATGAAACTTATATACAGAATTAAACTCTCATCAGCCACTGGAGTCGACGAAATCAACTCAAAAATACTAAAAAATGCAAAACATATTTCAGCCATGTATCTTTCATAACTGTTTTCTCAGTCACTTTCAACAGGAACCCTACCGGACAACTGGAAGGTAGGGAGGGTCATTCCAGCTCATAAATAAGGTATAAAAGATTCTCTGTTAAACTAGCGTCCCATCTCCTTAAGGTGCAGCTCCGGCGATTTTTTTGACCATGTCAATGTAATAGAATATTTAGGTTCCCGAGACTCCCCCCCATCACGCGTCTGAAAGCAAAATTGTTTCGCAAATTCGAAACATAATTTTAAATAAGCAAAAAAGCGCAAAAATGAAACCGAAACCTGACTAAGCAGCCGAGCGAACCTCTTCGTGATATGTCACGGGTGCTGTCTCTACCGGGGAAGGTGCTCAAAGCATGGCGGTCTCGCCCGCTGGCAGTGAAAAGCGGACGCTTGGCTGAATCGTGACCGCGCCGGTTCTTCGGGTGACCATGTCAGCTGCACCATCTCTTCGGATCTGTCAAATATTGACAGGTATGATTCTGACGAATTTAACAGCTGCGAATCGACGTCCGCATTCAACCTGCCATCACGAGAGCTAGCGCCCATGCACTACATATTGTGCTGTAACATGAAGGCCAAGGGTAGCCCAAACCACTGCTACTTGCTATTTTAGGTGTTATACTCGTTCTCAGGGAAACGCTTCGCATGCTCACTGTAAGATGTGGAGCACGACTTTCCGTGTTTGTATCGCGCAAAAACGCCGCTGGCAGTCCAAATCACCGAACAGTGCATTTGTTTACATCAATCAGCAGGTGCAGCGACCACTCAGCGTTCGCTTGAGCTATAATACTAGCTGCTCATCGTTGACATCAAATAATGTGAGAACATATCAAAACAGGCAGATTTTGTGCATATAAGCACCTTTGCATCACTCTGAATCGCGGTGATATGAGCGTCCACGCACATTAGAATACAGTGAGCGGGAGACTGTAGTACGGGAGCGTTATGCTGCCTACTACTTATCATTTTTCATATTCTCTTCATGCACACAATATGTTTCGTAAAGTGGACATAGATGAGGTCTTTGCACGTGTGATCGTTCATTTAGAGAATGCATAATTTTCTCGCGGAAACGCCGATGCCAGTATAGACACCGTTGGCAGCTGAACGAGGCAGTTCTTTACGCTGCTGTATCGAAGGGGCCTGTGCTCGCTGCCCATTTGGGATACGAAGCAAGCAGTGCACCTCAGAAGCTAAATAGTGAGTCGGCATGACAATATGTAAAAATACACCCATCTTCATAGTCGCATTTAATTTAGGAAAGTGCCGGCAAGTGCGGTGGGCAGCTTTCTGTCGAAAATGGCATCATACCAATGTTGATACTGCTCCGTGTCGTCGCTTCTCACTTTTTGTGCGTGCACTGTACGAAATGAGGAATGGTTTATTTCAAATCCGTATGGGCAAAACTGAACCACAGAAGTAGTTTTCATCTTGATGGCTTAATTAGCTTCAGGTCAGTCGCTCAGGTCCGCTAGCAGCAGACGCATGAACTATGCGACTGTGACATATAGGCCAGCAGCAGCCTCGGCTGAACACGATCGGCATTGGCTTAAACCGTGTGTGCGGATGGTGAGGGCTGAAGTTCGTGCAGCCAACAACGCAACACCACTTGCCACCCCCCATCAGTTGCCCGTCCACAGGGACTACAAATTCTCGTGACAGCAACTTCTCACGGAAGCACTAGCTCTCGATCTTCGACTCCTCCGTGCTCTCGTCGCTTTCGTCTGCATGATCCTGGCATGCTCTGAGTGGGACTCCCCTGATGTCATACACAATGTTGCCTGTAACTGAGGAGCAGGTAAGGTAGGGTGTTCAAGGCAGTTTATTAAATTCATTAGTAAAAAATTTATGCAACTCTCAAATTTGATTTTTTGAGGACATGACGGGAGTGTGCAGAGGCACGTACTCAGTGAATTTCATCAACATCCATTGACATCGTAAAATCACCGGAGTTGCCCTTTAACCAGCGTGCCTTGAAAACTTGTGGAACATGCCATTTATTCACAAATCATCAGCTTTCTAGATTTCAACAATTTCCTTCATCCACCTCAGCACGGGTTTCGTAGAGGACTCTCCCGCAAAACAATTGGCAATCTTCACCTCTGACCTACATTCTAACCTTGACCGTAAGCTGCAGACCGATGCATTGTTTTTAGATGTTGCGAAGGCATTTGACAAGGTACCACAGCAACGCCTACTACTAAAACTTGCCGTTTTAAATTTCCACCCTGGTATTCTAGCATGGATTAAAGAATTCCTAACTAACCACTCTCTGTTCGTTTCTATCAACAATCACAGCTCCAGCACTCTCCCTGTAACATCGGGTGTACCGCAGGGATCTGTGCTCGGCCCGCTTCTGTTCCTCATATATATTAATGATCTGGCACTCCAAGTATCGTGTAAAATCCATATCTTTGCCGACGACTGTAATTTATCGTACTGTTACTAACACTTCGGATCAACCTACTCTTCAAGACGACCTTGACCGCGTCCATGAATGGTGTGGCCTCTGGTTAATGACGCTAAACGCTAACAGATGCAAACTGGTCTCATTTCATCATCAACAGACAACCCCTTTATTTTTTCCTGTGCAGTTGCTAACTCACCTATAGAAAGCACCCAGTCATTCAAGTATCTTGGTATCACCCTCTGCAGTGACCTTTCTTGGCGAACACACATTACCGTAATCATATCATCTGCCAGCAGATCTCTAGGATTCATAAAACGTCATCTTCGTCATGCACCATAACACGTGAAACTGCTGGCATACGAAACCCTCATCAGACCTAAACCTGAGTATGCCAGTCTGATCTGGAACCCGCACCAAATATACCTAAAGTATGCACTCGAGTCTGTTCAAAACCACGCCATTCACTTCATCCATTCCTAATATTCGTATAATATCAGCGTTTCATCCCTGAAGACAAACTCCAGTCTCGAAAGCCTCAAAGCTCGCCACCGCATTGCTGGCCTCTGTTTACTCCACAAGTTTTACCATAGCACTCTAAACCAAACACCTTACATTACTCACCCGACCCGCATATCTCACCGCACTGCACATCCGTCTCAGATTGCCTGGCCTCTTTCTCGAACTACGACTTTTTCAGATTTCTTTTTCCCCCGCACTGTTGTGGACTGGAACGCCCTCCCCGCCGATGTAGTCGCCATTAGGTGGCCATTGTCACACACAAATGCTGTAACCACTTATATTATAAGGCAGTGACTTGTATTTATTTGTTGAATATATTAACCACCCCTTATGTAATACCCCCCAGGGGGTCTTTAAGGTGAATAAAGTGAAGTGTGTTTTGACCAAACTGTCCTGCTTGCATAAAGCGTAGCATGACTATGGCTTGATGGATTTTCATGAGGTCTCAAATTACTATTTCATTTTTTTGCTCAAATTTGGCATGACAATAATGACTGTATTACACAAACATGGACATAATGTTCTGTGTAAAAAAAGAATCAGGTTGATAAAAATGCTTGGAGAATGTCACCGCATGAACCATTCCTACTGCTAAAATATAAGAGAAACTGTGGGTTTCTACCATGTTTTCTGTCACGCCAGGCTTTCTGCAAGTTTGGCACAACAATGATGCAAATAAAAATTTGTGAAGTCAAAACTACTGGAGGTATCTTAATCGAACGTTGTAATTAGTCATTCAGCACACTTCCCAATAAGCATGCCAAATTTCTTTGCTCTACTACAAAAAATAAAGAATTTCACCTCTGATCCCCACCCTTAAGTGTTTTAGACAAGCTCAGCTCATCAATGGCAATAATCCCATTTTCAAAGCGATTCGACGAACTCACCACGTTCATTTATTTTTGCTTCTACATAGACAGCTGCAGTAGCAGCATTTAAAATCTGCGGTTAGTCACTTTTTTTTTTGTTTTACTACATAGATGTCATCACTTTTTTCAGCACCTCGAAAGCCGTGTTCAGTCTTTGTGTTCTGCGACATAGATGGCAGTTATTTTGTCAGCGCTGGAAGGGCACGTTTGCGGCAGTCTTTGTTTTCTATTACATAGATGGCAGTACTTTGACAGCACTCAAAGACCGCGTTCTTGGAATCGTGCGCTTTTTGTGCCTTTTGGCAGATTTGGAACAATGGTATCTGCCACTGACAGCTCGCACGTGAGTCATCCGTGCAAAAGAAAGCTGCTGCTCGGCTGTGACCTGCCTTAGAAGTTCAAGAAGGCAACAAAAAACTTTCTTCAGTGAAGAATTTTGCTTTGCGGAATAGTTCATTTTGAAACAGGGTAAAATAAATCGTTTTTTCTCGTTTCTAACTGTACTCTTTGTGGCAGTGACAAGTACATATATATATATTGCACAGGGAAGAGGTAACATTAAGTTCTCACGCTTAAAATATGAAGCGAATTCGTTGAAAAACACTTGGAAAGGATTTTAGATGAAGTGAAGTTTGAAAATAAGGCATAAAAGAAAAATGGGTCTCTTTTGGTCGAAATAATAAAACACTTAAAACGGGTTAAAGAGATTGTGTCACTCATTTTACCACATCAACTGGAAAGAAGTTTGTTGTAATGTTAGCAGGACATCTGGGACAATTGCCTAGACAGGTCTCCCATGCTATTGTAGCATCATAAGAAGTTGTAGACAGCACCCCATAATTTGTAGCGTTCGTATGCTTTACCGCATAACACAGGTTGTTTGCAGCTAAGCTAACTTTAGCAAAGCGATGGCCATTATGAGACGCATATTGCCCATTTGCTAAAAGCATCGGGTACGCATTAGATTTGTACTTTGCTTAGAGCTTTAATGTCATATATATGTTAGTTTTCTACTTTGTACACATAAAAAGTTGGTACAAGTTTGATTCGGGAAGTGTGCTAAAATCTGGTAAATCTGCCAAATTAATCAGTAGGTTTTGAATTTTATGTGCATCTTGTTTAATTAGACCCTCTAGATAATCAGTCAGTTTTGTTGGTCCCGTCAAGTTTGAAATAATGCAAGTCAACTGTAATGCAGTCTCAGCTTTTTCATTGCCACTTTATTATGCTGAAATCTTTATGTGCATCAGTATAAGAGGCACTCATGTATAGTGAAATAAGATTTTCTTTAGTATTCACTTTTTGATACAGAATGGGCCAACTTCATTTTATTTGTCATGCATGCTTACGGGGCAAGGGCTAGAGCATTTCTCAGTACTACTTGGAAGCAGATAGTGCTTCCCAAAACAAAACGGTTTTAGAACATCTAGTTTACATTGTATTCACACAGAAAATAAGAAAACATTACAGCAAGAGAAAGGAAGAAAGTCAGAGTTGTTTATGACATTGATATCTCTAGAGCTTGACTATATGCTGAAGAGTGCTTCTTTATAGCACATGTGTAATGTTTGGTGGCATGGGATGAAGAATGTTAGGCGAAACGTTAAAGGACAGGAAGGGAGCTGTGTGGATGAGAGAGCAAATGGCGATAGCCAATGTTCTAATTGACATTAATAGAAAGAAATGGAGCTGGGCAAGCCATGTAATGCGTAGGTTAGATAACCGATGGACCATTAGAGTTACAGAATGGGTGCCAAGAGAATGGAAGCACAGTTGAGGATGGCAGAAGTCTAGGTGGAGTGTTGAAGTTAGAAAATTTGCAGGCGCTAGTTGGAATTGGCACAGGACAAGGGCAATTGGAGATCGCAGGGAGAGTCCTTCGTCCTGCAGTGGACATAAAATAGGCTGCTGCTGCTGCTGCTGCTGCTGCTGATGATGATGATGATGATGAATGCTTAGTAGCAACTGATTGATCAAGCTACTTTTCTTGCCATCAGGTGCGCATTAGATTTGTACTTTGCTTAGAGCTTTAATGTCATTATTATGTTGTTCTACGTTGTTCTAATGTCATTTCTATGTTCTACTTTGTACACATAGAAAGTAGGTGCAAGTTTGATTCGGGAAGTGTTTGAGAATGGATGCAGCATGGCACCTCAGCGGTCTTGCCCATATTATTACTCTAAGGAAATGGAACATATTGGAGTTCACCTACCGGCGCCTATATGCCATGGACCTGCATATGACATTACAACTTTTACCTGGTTATAACGTACAGTGAAACCTCGTTAAACCGTAGTTGGCCAAAGCTCGAAAAAGTATGTACTAAACAATAGTACTGTTTAAGTGAAATAGCATGAGATCACCCACTTACCTGTCAAAAGCGGAACTCGGAGAGAGTGCGATGAAAGGGCAAAAACATGCAGTATTTATTCAATTCCCACAACAAAAGTCTGTTATTTTCATTTGATGCCGCCGTGGCCTAGCAGCGACAACAGCAGCGTCAAACTTACTGAAGCTGCGAGCCAGCTTTTCAGCCAGCCCCCTCTTGTTGGCAAACACTCACATGGCGGATTCCTCATTGGCGTTGCATATTCTCCAAGCACGGGCGTGGTAGCGCTGCATAAGTTGCGAGGTGCCTTTTTCATAAAAGGGTGCTGTTCTCCTTGCGAGGATTGCATTCATGAGGCTGATTTAACATGCAACTTCTACCACTGTTAGGCCTGAATCACCTGTGCTGTTGCTTTCCATGTCGTCCTCATCACTGTCATTAGGTGACCCTTCGGCAAGAACATAGGCAATGATGGCGAAAAGTCGAACCTCATAGCCGACACCTGTTTGCAGTCGCAGCAGCGCTGCCGAGCAACTTCGCATTCCCAATGCCACACACCGTAGTCAGTGGTAGATCCTTGTCGCGAGACAGCGCCGACTTCTCTGTGCCACATTCGATAGCATGAGCAATGTCCAATTTTTTTTCTATGCTGAGCACTCTGTCTTTTTTATGCGAGCTTTGGCATTACACATGTCCTAGATTACACAACCCCACAACGCTCTGGCAAGGCACCGAAATGATGTGGATGTGACTTCATGCGCAAACACACAGGGCGCTTGGAGGCCCTTGTTCTGACCTCTGAGGTTTGTTGTTGTGCCGGGCCACCTATTGGGGACGACGCAACGCCGTGATTGCACAATGAAAAGTGGAAACACTACGTGTTAACCGATACGTACGCAATAAGCTGGTATGGTTTATGTGGATACAAAACGCTTTATGTTCAATGGCTGCTGAGTTGGGGCTTTGACTTTACTACTTTTAAAATGAAACTACCGTTTAAGTGGGTATGGTTTAATGAGGTTTTACTGTATGGGAATAAACTCTACTGTGCCACCTGCAGCTAGGAATTTCTTTCACAGACGCCTACTCATTCCTAATTGAAATGGCGGACAGTCCCAACTGTAGCACATGTGGTGTCGAAGAAATGACCAAACATCTCTTGTGTGACTTCCCCACTTATACGAAAACGAGAGGGGTTCCCTCTGGACAGCTTTGGGGTCACTTAGATGACCATCCTTTCACAGAGCAGAAGATTTTGGGCCCGTGGCCTCGTGTGTCTGCTATGTGCAAGGCCACAAGGGTGCTGGTGTGTTTCTTGAAATGCACCAGCCTGTATGACCGCCTGTGAGTGACTCAGCAATGAATGCTTGAGCATGCAACAGTGCAAACTGTGAACTTCTTTCCTCCTTCTCCTCTTTCAATACCTGTTGCCTAGTGCAGGGTAGCCTACTGGGCTCAGCCTGGTTAACCTCCCTGCATTTCCCTTATGACTTCTCTCTCTCTCTTGCCATGCATGCAGTATCCTGTGGAAGTCCCAGAAACTGCTCTCTGTTGAGCCCCTACCACTCGGAGCTGGCGCAGGAGGGGTGGTTGATGTGGCTGACGACCTGGCGTTTCCATCCTTGAAGCAGCGTTGGGGTGGCTGGGCCCTGCAGCCAGACGAAGACGACAGCAGGCAGGCTGTGAGCGCCTCTGAATATTTCTCTCCCTTGCGGCTGGCGCTGGAGCAGCGTCGCACGGTGCTGTGCTTTGGGGTGCTGACAGCTGCCATCTGTGGCTGGCTGCTGTACCGCCGATGCTGCTGCTGCCGTGCAGCCACTCGCAGAGTGCAGGGCCGCAAGGGTCGTGCACGTCGGCGCATCCTCTCACTACCCATTAGCAAGCTTCTGCGAGGCGTGTGATATAATTCTGTGAACAATTTTCCAGCCTGTCTTGTGCACTGCAGTCAACCTGTTTGTTCTATATATATATATATTTTTTTCAATCACTTCTAAATTTTTCATGCCTTTTATACTGTAGTGAATGTTAAGACCGGTGCTTGAAGCTACTGCAAGTGATGATTTAAAATGATAATTGCATCTGTTTTAGCATTAATAAGTTAAACTGCTACTTATTAGCTAAGCCCAAAATAGTCCACTCGGCAGTAGGTTAAAGTTCTTATTTGCAGTTTCTGTTTATGTCATTGCAATTTATGTGTTCACTGCAGTAAGCACTAAGTGAAATTTAAGTTATCTTGAAGGTTATGTACTTGCATGTACGTCATTAAGTATCATTTAATCTCATCTGCATGAATCAAATCACTATGACAAAAGCTTTGATGAATTCGTTTTGTCAAATGAAGTGGTGTTCATTTATATATACAAAGGCTGACTTAGTAGCAGTAATCTTTACAGCTATCGCTGCTTACCTGTGTTAAAGTTTATCTCAGCTTACTGTTTAGAACTTTATTGGAAGCACTGTGGCTACTTGCATCTCCAGTTTAACACATCTGTGTCTTATGAAGGTCGAGTGGTACCCTTTCCAAAGTTACACAGATATAAGGCTCGTTGAAGTTCCCTCTTGCATCCTCTTTTTCTTTATTCTAGTATTTGGACAGAACTTCAATCTGAAATATTTATAAATTACTTGATCATTTTTGTGTATGTAACACAACTTCAAGGTCCAGCTTACAACAAACAAGCCTGAATTTCAAGCTGGCCTAGAGCTTCAATCATTTACGAACCTCTTAGGTATTGACATGTCTGTACAATGGACAAAAATACTTTTGATTATGTGTGTAGAGCAAGGTATTTGTCAAATTAGTCATTTAAGAAAGAGGATGGTCCCTTATGATTATCTGCCCGTTTGTTGGGTTTCTGGCACAGAAAATTTATGACAGCTTGCAATAATCTCATTATTGCCTCTAATTTAATACTGGCCTGTTTTGCAAAAGGGAACCTAGACGTTGTGTTCCAAATTGCTTAAAGTAGTACTGCCTTTATACTAAGTAACTTGCAGGCAGTTAAGCTTCTGACATCTTTGTAGCAAGAGGTTGCATATTTATTTATATCCTGCATTCAAAAGGTCCATGCCATTGCATAAGGATTAATAGACAGATGGCAATAAGATGCAGTTCGAGGAATGTGAGGCACAATTGTTGCAAAGGCAGATGTAACAGAAGAAAGTGCAAAAATGGTCATAAATACAAAGCTGGGTGGTTGACATTGCAGTGCAGAAAAGTAGTGATGCTTTGGAGCTTGCTCAGTAGTTCATTGAGCTCTATCAATCCTAGAAGTGAAGTGCGTCTTCACTACTCCCACTAAAGCAGGCGGCTCTTTGCATTTGTCCGGGACGTAAGATATTTCAGTGAAACTGAAGACATCTGCATGTTTAAGCTACGCAAGACTTGATATCAAGGCCCTTATCATTGGCCTGCAAGCATCTAGTGCCTTTGCAGTGCAAGTGTTTTTGTGCTCATTCTGGTGTGCACAGGAACTTTGAAGGCAGGTCTGTCAAGCATGTCAAAGGGTTGCAAGGATGCTGCATGTGCATTACACTTGTCTAAGGACTTAATGAAATGGCCATAAAAATAAACAGCAGTGAACTTAATTTAATTCAGAACTGCTTACAGCTCTTTGCTCTGGATAAACACTTTGATATCTGTCAAAGGTCTACGGAATGGGCAGAACAGTGGCACCAGTATTTTAGGGCAGTCAGCTTGTTGAATCGTGGTGATCAGCGAGCATTTTTAACTTAGAGCAGTGCACCGGGAAATGTGGACATGCGTAAAATAACATCTACAAAGCAGTTGCAACTGTTGGTTTTTTTACTTGCACTTTAAGCGAGTGGCTGGTAAATGCTTGCACTATGAAGGCCACCATTAAAAAAAAACCCAAACTGACGATAACCATCATTGTGTGCGTGTGACCATGAAGCAATCAAAATACCCAGGAAGCGTCATGCTTTTTCTGAAGATGCAACTGAGGCACAGCCAATGCACATGTCCTTTCACTTTTTCAATTTCTTATTGCTTCCATTTCCCTGTTTAAGATTTGTTTATTGTATTCCCTATTCAGCTCGGCTTTTGTCAGTGTAGGTGAGCAGCTGCAACTAGCTCTACAGTGCAAAGCCAGATGTCCTGAACCTTTTCTTGTGCAGTTGTTATCGTGCCCCATCAGTCTTGTGTTAAGGCATGTTGTGTTTTCTCAGCGCACTTGTGTTTCTTAAGTGCACCACAACAGCTCGCCCATTACTACTTGTTGAACAAGTACAATTTTTAATTTGTTAACATTGCCTCTTCAGGCTAGTTTATATTAAAATGTTGCGTCTGTTTTGCTTTGCGAACTGGGCTCATGCTTTTATATCTGAAATCTATAAGAGCTATGGTTTTAAGGGGAAGAGTAACAAGAATTCACCTAAGCTTTTGCTATTGGGCTGTTATATTTTGGGCTGTTTATTCTGCTGTAAATGTCTTGAAATATGAGCTGCTAACGTGCTGCTGCTTACATTTTTCTGTCAACATACCTGAGCACTGATTAAAACAGTTGGTTTTCTTGTGCAGCTATATTGATCTACTACTTGAAAGTAATGTATTTCAGTATTACCTGCACATCGCAATCTTAGTAGGAGTAAAATGCACTTTTAATGTTAAACGCTACACTTATAAAATCTATCTGGCTTTACAGAAAGCTATCCTTTGCCACACATGATACTGTGTGCTTCGCTAAGAGAGTTTAGTAACTGGACAGAATGCAGTGAAATTATACTAGTAGATGGATTTCTGTCTTGTGTACACTTTAAGCACACAAAGGTTTTTCTTATATATTGGCTCAATTTGGCATTGCATTCTGTAGTAGGGATATACAGTAAAATAGTTTCATCAGTTTACCCAAAAGCAAACATTCATCCATAGCTTTGAGGATCAAGCAAAGCATACTTCTTTATTGGAATGGGCGTATTTCCACTTTCTTTCTTTCCTCTGGCTTTTAGATGGTGTAAAGCATCATATTTGAAACCAGCCTCCTTTTTTTGTGCAGAGATGTATCACATCTGAAGTTTTCGGATATCACATTCTGGGATGGTGTTTACTGTATTAGTGTTTTATAGCGAGGAAAAATCTTGCACATTTGTGCAGCACGAACCCATACTTAGTGCAGGGTCCATGTTCCAACACAGCTTGTGGCATTACTGTACGAGACATTACTGCTCGAGAGCGATGGAAGGAATGTCCAACGGTTTTCCCCAAAAATTTAAGGCGATTATTGAGGCCACTAGCCCTTGAAAAATTAGTTGTGAAGCCTTGCACTGAATTTTTGGTACTTATCCTTTTCCACTCTTGGTAGTAGACTCCTATTTACAGAACCTGACAAAACGAGCAGTGATGTCAAATGTGGTGTCACACTAACCACAGCAAAAAATCTTTCTGAGCAAGATTTAGGAGAAAACAAGAAAGTACCATTAAAAAAAAATGTGTGAAACGCTTCTTTCAGTGGGAACTGAAATGTCACATTCTATGATTACATTGTTGAAAAATCTCAACTTTTTGTCCTCTTTCAATCCCCTTTCCCGCCTCCCCAGTGCTGGGTAGCCTACCGGGCTCAGCCTGGTTAACCACCCTGCCTTTTCCTTATGGCTCTCTCTCTCTATCTCTCTCAACTTTTTGCCTGTGCTGCAAAAATATTGTGATCCCCACCACACTGTTGTGGAGGCTTTCCTTTTAAAACTATAGTCTCCAAGCTGCCCATCCTTTCGTCCATTGGATTTCATCATTTTCATCATTTCATTGGATGAAATGTGGTTGTAGATTTCGGCTTATGGCAGAAATTAAAAAAATCTTTTGGAACTGGTTTCACAGTGCCAGCAGTTTAGCATGCTCACTTTTATCTCACGATATCTTAAGAATTCTTATCTTTTGAAATTTCGGATATTTTTGTTTTGCTTCATATACTACATATTCATTAACAATGTGTAGTGCATTGTCATTTAACAAACATATAGTGTTGTCAGTCTCGCGTACTTGTTTCAGGAGCCTAACTGAAGTGTTCAGGTGATATCTTATGTTTCATATCATCGAATTTCCCTTGCCTACACAATTATCCCAACCATATGCTTTTTTGAAATGGTTGACATGAACCAAGAAGCTGCTTCAACAGATAAGCAACAGATAAAACTGTTATACAGATGGGTAACAGTGTAACGTTTGTTGCCTAGCTGTTGGATTTCCATATTATTGCCTTTAGCAAGTGTCATTGAAAGGTCTAGCCTGGAGAACCTTACAACTTTGAATCACTAGAATTGTTCATTGTCTTGTAGTAGTCTGGTCTTTTGGTGCTATGTAATTACTGTAGTCCTGCTCTGTGGTGTGTTTTGACTTTGAATGAAAGTTAACGTGGAGATTCTGTGAGCATTATAGGTGTACCAGTGAATAAGGTTTTTTGTAATCATGTAATGACAAAAAGTTTGAATGCGTATGATTACAGCTGTTTGCTGGTGTATTTTTTCACTTTCTACCTCTGTGTTGGCTTGAATTTGACTAGCAGCTTTGACGTGGAGATTGAGCTTTTGTGATTTTATTTGTTCAGAATTGCATGTGATATTTATTGAGAGCCAATGTTGTTTCATTTCTCACTGTAGAAATCTGTACAGTGCAACCATCCATGCAGTACTCTACTATGTATATATATGGTAGGGTTTGCAAGTTATCACTGTTAATAGTATTGCAACAAAGTACACTGAAGTGCCTTGCTCATTGTTGTCCAACTTGAAGTCATGGATTTTGTTTGCTTCACACATGTGCAGTATGGCTGCAATTTCTAGCACTTCATAAAGTTGTACCGTAAGAGTGTGAGAGTGGTGGTGGAGACTGTTTAGCCTCTGTGTTTCCTGGTGAGGGCAGCTGCCTGTTGCCTTCATCTAGGTGGCTGGAGTACTTGATGACTAACCAACTGTGGAGGACTAACAAGACTCTGAGTAAGGGGATGACCTTAATGCCAAGTGGGCCCGACAACTCTATCGTGTCTTCTGCAGGTGGTTTCAGAGGACAGTGTGGCAAAAGACAGTGAGCCATTTTTGAGGAAAGATGGCGGTGTGGTGCGTGACCTGGTTGAACGTGCTGAAAATGGCCATCACCCTGTTGACTGGTCTGCTGTGCCTCAAACTTTCCGCCGCATCTCTGATCAACATGAAGCAGGACACATGGCACCTGGCGTGGCCATTGATGACTCTGTCAATCATGTTCATGTTGAGGTTCATGTCAGTGTGAACTTGCACCAACATGTTGAACTATGACATTGTTATTTAAAAACACTGGTGTATTTATATTAACAGTACGTTATGTGCATTCTTTGAAATTTTGTGCATCTGGGAAAGGCCCACTCAGATAGAAAATAAAAAGCTATTTCTTTTTTATGCAGTGTTCATTCCCGGCTTCTTCCCCCCCCCCCATGATTTTAATCGCATGTGTAGTATCGCAGGCCTTTCGTGTACATATTAGTATGCCATTGAGAAGATGATGGTCACACAAAATAATAATGCTGTCATGTTCTGCGAGTATAATTCTACAACGCAGCATACTTTTGCAATAGAAAATTGGTTTGTTGCAGTTTTATAGAGTTTAAAATATCACTAATAAGTTGGTACTGCACTTTTCACGAGACCTGCATGGAAGGTACGGAGAGAGAAGACAGCTGTGTCTGTGCACTTATTTTGCAACTGTCTCGTGCCATAAATGTGCCTCTCATGGTGGAAGAGTGCATAATGCCAAAATACTAATATATATCAAGTTAGAGCGCTAATGACATGATGCATAGAAACCTCTTAGGCCTCCGACCCTTTTCAAAAACGGCGAATTATAGCTGTTGTTTCCAGCTACGCCTTCCACTATATGGCAATGCAACGCGTCCTTGAATTGCTGAGTGTGTGCATGCCTTTAAGCCCATTGAAAGTACAGGTAGAATACCTCTGCATGCATCATTCCTGTTCAAACACATGCTTTCTGCATGTCATTGATTGTTAGTCATTATGTTTAGGTACCTAAAGGTACTACTCGTAAAGTAATTGTCACAGTGGCTTAGTGACCATGACATTATGTTACTGAGCACATAAACATGGGATTGAGTCCTGGCGGCAGCATTTGGCATTCTGTTTCAAGTGGAATGCAAAAATGCTTGTTCGCTCGAATTTATGAGCCTGTTTTTCTGGAGTCCACTACGGCATCTCTCCAAGCCTACAGTGTAGCTTTGAGACATCAAACTTCAACAATAAAGGAGGATACGAGGCTAAAATTTTTATGTTCACCATAAAAACTTATTTTTAGTTTTTTGGTGTTCTTATTGCTCTATAATAATGAACCTCACCAAGTTTTGATATCTGCTCTGTAGAAAAGAGAAAGATCATTTTATTTTTTGACGGTGGCACACATTTGCCATTGGAAGCTCTTGTGAACGGTGGTTTTAAGATAGCTGCAGAGCGGAAGGAAAGACGAACACGGAGTCAGTGCCCTCATTAGAAGGTTTGTGTTTCATGCTTTCTAGCAACAAGGGACCTTTTGGTGAGGGTGTGGTCAACGCTGCGGATTTTTAAAATCCATCGATTAATTTTAAGTGTCACAGCAAAAACCATTTCTTGCTTAGAGACTGGTAGGGGGGCCAATAGCTAAGGAAGATAACAGAAAAATGCACAAGCTTTCCAGTTGTAGGCAATTGGCAACTGCTACTTGAGATTAGTTTACAAGTGATGTGATTTGTATAAAGGAAAGCATAAAAAGTGCTAGTGGTTGCCCTTATTCTGTATTATACGCTGCCCTGAAGGTATTCAGAAAAAATTAATATATCTAATATTTTTTAAATGATCGTTTACCTAAGATGCATTGCACCCTGCACCGTGTACTGATGAGCTGATAACTCATCTGTGTTCGACTGGGAGCGACTGAGCGCACTTATCCTGAGCTAGATGGTTTTGATTTCCATGAACCAGCTTTTCTGGCATTGCAGCCGTAAGTAATCTGGCGTTCAGTGGCAGAAATTTTGTAAAGTATCAGAAAACTGTGATGTTACTTTGCAACATTGTGCGATGCGGCGAACAGTGCAAATGAGAATGACAGCACAGTCGTCTGCTCTTCTTGGCTGTGTTACTAGGGCTACTTTTTTTTCGTACCTACACTTTTTGCAAGACCATGTAGACAAGTGTAGTGCCGGGCCGAGGCTATTACGTAGTGTGCTGTACTTGGTTCACCGGGATGTAGCCAGTCTGAGCAGACAGCGCATCGTCTTCTGTATCAGCAGACAAAAAGTGCCCAACTCCACACTTCACCCGACTTTGCACTTACTGGCTGTCCTTGCCTGAAACTAAATGCTAGTGTACAGGTTTCCTTTCATCACCAAGACTAGATAAACCGCAGCTAAACATATCGCCAAAGCGCAGTGCACGAAGACAACTTCTGAATGCATATAATGAAGTGCGGAGTCAAACAGCCCACACCATCCGTGACTAAGATAATTTTATCTTCTTGGAAGATTAGCTCACCTTCCTCAGCGACACATGGTCATGCCAGCACATTGCTACCGCCGTTGCAGCAAATAATCATGGTAGCTATATCAGTGCCGACAGTATCAGACAAAATGGCGCCCACACATTTGCAATGCACCAGCCTGCTTGTTTGCAGGCTGCCTACGTTCATCAAAACTGCAGTGTAGAAAGTGTAATTTTCACGCTACACTTCAGCTGTAAAAAATGGTTTTGTATAGGTGGGCGGATCTACACTTTTCTATACCAAGTAAAAAGAATGGAGAGTTCCTACACTAGCTACACTCGTATAGCCAGTGTAGGTAAAAAGAAATAGTCCTACTATTATTAATCATGTGTATAAACGTCATATACGCACAGAGAGAAAGAGAAATATATGTGCGCTCTCCGATTGACTCAATAGCGTAAACATGGCACGCAGCTAGCTAGTAGGCGTCTACATTCCAGCTCGATCTAGCCAAGGCCACAGCTAGTAGCCATCTTTTGTAAACTGTACTCTAGACCTAGACCTCTACGAGCCAGTGGTAGATGAGCTCATGCTCCCTCCACTAGCTATAGCCACCTTGGGTAGCACTGCTGTAACTGCAGCGTAGACATTCAATATCGAGGCTTGTTTCAGCTTTGCAGGTGCATAGTTAGCTCTACCTTCCATGTTCACAATTCTGAAAGTTTGAATTCTTATTTTACGTGACATCTCAGGAGTACAAGAAAGGCAACAACCACATAAAGTTTTCACTTTGACTGTGGTCGGTGTCTTTCTTGTGCCAAGTTAATTCCCAAGCAGATGAGCTGTTGTCCAGCCCTTGATTTCATGCCACTGTAATATTGCACAAATATCAAATTGATAATCATTTAAAAAGAAATAAACACTGTGCAACAAAATACTTTTTGTCAATACATAGCACCAGTACCAAAATATTTATTCCAATGTTCACGAATAAATGTATTTGTGCTTTATGTATTGTTCTCCCCCTCCTTGTAAACTACAAGACAAGTTTTCGCCGAACCTCGTGCGAGTGTATGCATTTCTAGTGATCAAATGGCGTCAGCACTAAACAATTTTAATGTATACCAAAGATGCTAATGAAACTTTATTGGAGGTCTTAATAGAAAGTGACAGCTGCCGCTATGTGCAGCAGAACAAGTGACTTTACATTATGCCCTCTTACTTTTAGGAATTTAAGATGCAGCTTGAACATGTGTAGCAGTTCAGCCTAAGCACACACTGAGTACGCATAATGCATTGCAGTCAGCTCATTTTGTTCAGCCATTCTCTCTTGCACTCTATACGGAACTTCACAGCGCCGGCAGAAATGTGCATGGAGTGTCCATATAACTGAATAAAGAGTGCAAATTTGCCTGTGCTTATGGGGATGCGAGCTGCTGCCTCAATGATGCAGCATAAACTTGTGTCGCCACCTGCCTGCAGCTCCAAAAAGCAGCATTTCAGGGAGGGCAGTGGCGTGTTCCAAGCATGGTTCCAAGAATAGAGTTTCGTAGAAACTCTGGTTCCAGGAGCGAGCAACACGCGGCAGCCCTCCCTCAAACGCTGCTGTCTACACCTGCTGGCAGGCGGCGACACACCATGGAGCAAGCTGCTGTCGATTTAGGCACCACTGGCCTCCTTGAAGCCCTTGGGTTCAGCGGGAGCCATGGCGGGAGCAGTGGTAAAGTGGGTAAAGTAAACATGTCCGCAATAGGCGATTGGAGGATTGGTGGAAGAAAAATAGGGGAACAACAAAAGACAGAGACTTACAAAAGCACAGTTCGCAATAGGGGATCAGAAAATTTGGGTGTGGTAGTTCATAGTGTTTTTTTTTTTATTATTGTTTAATTTAGATCGGACATTAGGCAGTATAATAGCAAGAGCTTGATGGCGCAACCCACCGCCTTGTTCCAAAGGGGACGCTCATAACATCCATCCAGCTTATGAGGAAGCTTTAGCTCGGGCCCAACCCCGACGTGGCCTATTCAAATACATGTAAAAGGCAAAAATTTACGTTTTTCTGAGATAACCCCTGGACCGATATTAATGAAATTTGTTGCATTTGAGAGAGAAAGTTAACTTCTAGTGACTGTTGGAAGCGGATTTTCGATTTAGGGCCTGAATTTTCTTAGAAAGATTATAAAAAATTCGAAGGTTTGAAAAAAATAGAAGCACGAAGTTTACGAATAAATAGCTCTGCATCAAGAACAGATATCGTAGTTCTGTAAACAGCGTGTGTTAGATCGTTGAAAGCGGACAAATTCAATATGTCAATTCATATCTTACGTAAATTTGTTACGTTGTTTACAAGGGTTCTGCAAAAGCTGTATTTCCATATTACTAATTTTTTTAATATTCCTCTGTAACATATCAATATCGTCCACTTTATATGTACTATTAGAGGCAATTCACAGAATTGTGTTATAATTTTTCATTGCTGAGTTGGAGAGTTGTGAACTTGATAGTTCCGTTTTCTGAAAATTTTCGATTTTTGCCAATTTTGAATAAAATATTGGCTTAAATCAAAAATTCGAAACCAACAGTCACCAGATTTTACGTTTTTCTTTTAAAGCAAGAAACCTCGTCATATTTGGTGGAGTGGTTGCCGAGAAAAACGAATTGTCATTTTACGTGTATTTACATGTATTTTACATGTAGACTATAGGAGCGCCTGAGCTAAAGCTTCCTCTGAAGGGTCTCATATATATATATATATATATATATATATATATATATATATATATATATATATATATATATATATATATATATATTGTCACGTGCGCAGCTCAATGACGCACGCAGCGAGATCGCTACGATGTGACGTGTTTATCGCGCACTGGGCACAGAACCCTGGAGCACCCGTGGTTTCAGTGAAGCGGGCTCGTCTTGCACCCCCGAGGCCCGGGTTCGATTCCCACCCAGACTAAAATGTACGAAATGTTCTGTTCAAAGCCATTAATTTACTTTGTTTGCAGTAACCCCCCTGAGAAATGTGACGTTAAAGGGACACTAAAGTGAAAAATGATTTCTTCTGCATCAGTAAATTACCGTTCTACAACACCAAAAACACCACTCTTACAACACTCTAAGAACAGTTTACACCCTTTGGCTTGCCCCTTCTGCCACACAAAAATAATCGTCATCTGCCTTGATGCGTTTCCTTTCTTTATCGCTGCGAGCCCGGAACTTTCCAGTAACGAACGGCACGCGCGTTATCAGCATAGAACAGTTTACACCCTTTGGAGTGCCTCTTCTGATAACGCGCGTGCCGTTCGTCACTGGAAAGTTCCGGGCTTGCAGCGATAAAGAAAGGAAACGCATCAAGGCAGATGACGATTATTTTTGTGTGGCAGAAGGGGAAAGCCAAAGGGTGTAAACTGTTCTTAGAGTGAACGATAAGACGTTTGGTAAGGCAGGAAAAGCGCAAGAACGAAATACGGGTGGCGACACCTACTTATAAGTTCCCGCACCTGGGGGCTGTGACGTCTTGGATTTTGATGGCATCTTCTAAGGCCTACTAATTGTATATAGCGGTACAGATTGGCTACATTGTGTTCTAAAGGAACCAAATATCAAACATGGCATGTTTCTGAAACCTTTATTCAGCCAACACGGCCCAAATGCGAAAACAAACTTTGGAATTCCTGACGTCACGCTGACGTACTGGCGCTGGGGTTTCGGTGCGAAATTCAAATACTGATACTTGGACCTTTATTTTCTCATCGAATGATCAAACTATTTTTTTTAATTGACTGCCTGCAGGGTCCTCAAACAATGCTTCAATAGTCTAAACTGATTTATTGTTTCGCTTTAGTGTCCCTTTAATTCGAGCAATTTTTTTGTCACGGCGTCACAGCGCACCACAATAACATAGCAGAATGAAAGCCGACACTGCGGCCGCAATGCATGCACAATCACCGCGCGGCATAAAACGAAGGAAATGATTTTATTCTTAAGACGTAAATACACGTCATATGTAGCTTGGAACACAATTCGAGCGGTCTGATCGCAAACAGCAGCGCGCGAAGAATGCGGAACGACCCGCCGAGCAGTACGGGACATAGCCTGCAGCAGTTTCCAAAGGTTCGACCTTGGTGCGGCCAAATCCACTTCGATCGCATTGCCGGCACAGTATTTTTCGTCGTCGGGCGCCTAACTGCAAAGAAATTAGAGTTTCATGTAGTAATGGTAACTATATATATAGATGCTGCACAGCATGGCGCGCTGCTCCGGCCGCTCGTCCCGCTCAACGTTAATTCACACTCTACGAATCTGCTCTCAGTCCACTTAAGACGTGTCACAGCATACGCGCCGGTTTGTAGCATGAATTTGACATAGCGATGGAGTTCATGTCGATCCCAGCATCTATTCTCGCCTGCTGGTTGTGTGGCAATTCAAAGAATGTGTTGGTTTCACCCGATTAACATTCCTTCGCTCTCTAGAACAGAGCATGTGGCTTATCCTAAATTAGTAATTTTCTTTTCCCCTGTGCATATTGCAATTTCTTTTAGTTGGACTTCACCTTTCACTTTTGACATTTTTGTTAGTTCTTGTTTAACTGTACTGCAGGGATTCACTAGTGTCATTTAACTTGTTTAAGGCTTCTTATGTGCCACTTTATAATGTATATCCTTTATATTTTCAAAGGCCACAAGTGCCAACTCTATTTAGTCGTTAACAAATTGAAGACTATTCTTTATAAAACAGTATACGCTTGCATTTCTAACTTGGTTAAACCTAGCTCTCAAACATTGAAGAACCCGCCGTGTTGCAGGTGTTTTCCTTCGTAATTTTTTTTTATAATTTCATAACCCCATAATTTTTTTTCAAACATTGCAATAGTGTCCTACAAAAGTAGATAAATGTGTTTAAATCTTTAAAATGCGCGGTAAGAATTTCTATTAATCAATTATTCCATGAAAAACTCTGCATCGAAAGCGACTAATCGATAAAAGGCTAAAATCATGAATATTTAATCGTTAAACGGGTAAAAAAATTAATCGACCATCCCTATTTTGTTTTGATCACAGATGTTCTAAAACAATTTAAATAGCCAAAATGTTCCGGTTTCGGCAGGTTTGAGTTTTGTGTTGCCCGGGCGAAGCGCCAATTTCTTTCTCTATGGCCAAGCCGAGACAAGACAAGTAGTCACAAAAAATTGACTTTCGTTTGCGCTGTAGCGCAGAACCAACGTTACTAGACTAGGTTCAGTTTTCAAACTCCCGTGACTGCGTGGACCCACCACCGATCTCGTGGCGCTGCTGTCGCACTTTGCTCGGTCAGCACGGTGCGGACAGGGCGACGAAGCACTGTCCGTTGTTTATGTGTTTTGGCGCGTTGTATATATGCGTGTTTTGCTGCAGTCTTGGTGCATTTTTACGACACTCTTATGCGTTTTAAATGCTGCGTGCCTTTTGAAGAGTTTACGGGCCATATCATCCAATTTTATTTAGCGACGCGAATGCATATATATGCTCCGTTCCTGCAGCGATAACTTTGAATGTGCAAGTCTGTTCGCAAGGGAGCAAAGCTCACGTAGGTTTCAACATTGCACTTGTGAATGCGGTGCTCTGTTGATGAAAGAAATAGTGCTAGCTTCATTTTTTTATCCCGAAATGAAGTGCTGAGAGTGTGTATATATATATACCGTGTGTCCCAGCTAACTTCAGCCAGAGTTTTAAAATATGCGAATGCCGCGTAGTTGGGCACAACCAAGGTAATGTTTGCCGTAGCTTTGAGATATTCAAATTATTATAAATCCACCCAGTTAGGTAATGCGTAGTTAAATCATGATTAATTAAAAATTGTCCAATAATTGTTAGTGTACTTCTTAATTCACTAATTAGTTCATCTATTTATATGTGATTCGTTGCCACCACCAAAGGTCCAGGCCTTAACTCTATTTTAATTAACTGTGCCTTAATTAACTTCGCCTAATTCACTGTGCCTTGACTGGCCTCGTGAACTGCCTCGATTGGTTCGCTTGGGCTCCCGTGACTTTCTTGCACCATCGTGTGGTCGCGCTAACATCGCCTCATGCGTTCGCATTAATATTTGATTGGTACTAAGCAGCTACAGCTGATTGCAACTACTAATCAGCTACTTACAGCTACTCATCAGCAACAGCTGATTAATATAGAGCGCAGTGGACGGCCGGGGCTGCTGCGGCCCTGGACTAAGGACTCCACAGCGCACTCTGGGGCTGCGCAGCAGCATTTTCACAGCTACGTAAAGTTTTTTAATCAATCTCCTAAACGCGAGACTATACAAACATTTAAAGACGCATCGGTGAAAACACTTGCTGAGTACGTAAGTTGCGAAGTCTGAGGACTCAAGCCCCTTCGCCAACGCAGAGCTGCGCCCTGGTAGAGCTACTTGCGGTGCTCCCGCCCTCTGGCGGCAAACCAAGACAAGGGGCCACCCGCGATGTACGGCGCCTACGGAGAGTTTGACAACTGAACCTAATCTAGTAACGTTGCGCAGAACAGCATAGCTCAAGTTTCTGTACATTTTATGACAGTTGCATTGAACATTTAAGCACTATGTTTCGGATCAGTTTAAGAAACACAGCTCAGTACGGGAGCTTACGAGATAAATGTATTTATTATAGGTCACCTGTGAAGTGCACATCAATGTCCAAACTATTCAAGTCGTCTATAGCGGAGCGAGGCACATCTCCTGCTGCTTACTGTATGGATCAGGTGAAGTAGGTGTCAGTAGCATTGCATTTTGGTCTGCTTTTCGTGGAACATTAAATGTGAACATTATATTACAGGCAGTACGACTATGAGAATTATCTCTGCTCTCTTCTTTTACCGGCTGGCCTGCGAAGGAGCGCCTTCGCTATTCGGGCGTTCAACGTTGAGCTCGCTCAGGTGATCGTGTTGCATTACATGTTGGCTTGTTGCAGAAGTGTTTGTTTACTGGAATATGCTCCCTAACCTTCAGCTGTTTCCCTCCTTTCCGTACGCAGATTAGAGACATCGTTTCAAGAGCCGACATAGGTTTGATGAGGATCCGTTTTTGGAAAGATGCTGTCGAAAGGGTTTACAAGGTGGCACCTCCTCTTGCGAGTTTTGTGGCTTGAACTGGACATTATATTTAAATTTACAGGGAAACCCTCCCGAACATCCAGTTGCACAGGAGCTGAGCATGATGGTTCAGTCAAAACAGCTGTCACGACATTGGATCAACAGAATGATTGAATCAAGGGTGCGTAACATATCCAATCTGCTATAACCCCCGCATTGATTACAACGAAAACTAAGCTGCTATACGCACAACACTCGTGAAACTTAAGTTTGCTTTATACGAGCCATCGGATACATTGTCAGAATTTACATATACACTGTGCTCGCGAGGTATTTGAAAACAAATATGACGACTTCCGAAAAAGAAACTATTTCAGGCAATATTAGATGTATTTGAAATAAATTTTGTGGACGTGTATCACTGCAGTTTTTTAGAACTGTTCAGTAAAACCACCTTCAGCCTCAATAATTTACTGAATGTTGCATCGAAAACGGTGGCATCCTCGCGTATCAGGAGATGCATATTGATGTTGAACGTGTATTCCATAGTAGGGCAACTTGCAGCGAGTATTTCGTATTGCGTGGCTGTTTCTTGAGGGCAGCTCTATGGTCTTGTTAGTCTGCCTCTCAGTGACACCTCAGACATAGTTGTCTTGCAGGTTTACATCTTGTTAACTGGAAGGCCATCATGGATGTGACATAGAATTTCACAAATAGCCACTATTGGGTCCCGCTAGTCATATCTAAGGTTGCAAATTTATCTGTCATCACATAGGACTCCTTCCTAATGATTATGTGCATAGAAAGCCTGACTGTTGACTGCCACCTGGAGTGGCTTGGCAATGGCTATCATTGGCTCTCCATTGCTCACAATGGCTTGCACCTGCTGGACATACTCGACCGCCTGGAAGGCATCTGACCACTGGCTGTGCTTCTTTTTGTCACACATGACATGTTGCTGTTCGCAGCTATGAGCCCTATTCTGACCTACAAAATAAAGGGCTGTGTCATATTCAAGGAGGTGGTGATCTCCAAGTCCCTGTGGATGGCAAATAAAGCTGCATGCATTTTTATATCGTGTCAGAAAATGGTACATGCTACCAAGAAACAAATCGGCCATATAGGTGACAGAGGGGTTGATGGAAACGAAAGAAAGCACCCAGTGCAATTTGCCAGAAGTGCTAATTATTGCGGCAATCCAAAACTGCATTCTCAAATACCTCGCACACTTGTTACATGTCATTGGAACCAGTTGGAAACGGGTACTGGTTGTCTCACAGCCATGTCTCATTGTATATCAGAAAGATCTATTTTTCCTGACTGGATAATTGACTCTACCCTGTGCTGGTGTGATGTTCCTGGGAAGCATGTAATGTTACAATTGTGTGAGCACTGCTTTTCTTTCTGTTTTTCAGGAAAGTATCCTTAGTGATAAGCCACATAGCACTGTTAATGAGCTTGAAGAATATGCTGAAAAAAGTGTGTCATCCACTCTGTATTTTATCCTGCAAGCCATGGGTGAGTTTCCTTGTGTTCTTATTTCTTTTTAAGAAAACTTCAAGTGTCTATCTCTGCTTTAGGATAAATCCAATATTTGCATGGTTTTAGGTTTATAAATATACTTAATGGAAGCCTCTCACTTTTCTGCCCTCGATGCTTGCATTCATGCACGAACTTGCAACATCAGGTGCCTTTTTAGAGCCACAGCTTGTTTCATTCGCAGGCAAACAAGATACATTGTTTACTGCTCAAAACATTGCATGTATTGAAATGGGTAACACAATTTTGCTGCAGCAAAATTATGGCAGATCCCACGCACTGTGGGAATCATTGTTATGTCAAGCATCTTGCAGGTAGCTTGCTATCTAGCATCATTATGTGTTCCGCATAGTGATACTAGATGGTGCTACATGTCCATGTCCACAGTGTGTGTGATGTGAGTGAATGTGTGACAATTACAGCTTGACTGCATGGCTACGACAGTGGCATCACAAGTGATTTATTGTGCTCTAGTGAACATCATACAACCTGTTCATATAGTTCAAATTATCATTTTTAGAAATAATATTCCACACAAAATGTTTTCTGTGGCTTTTCATTTCTGGTCGCTGTGCTGCCATTCCATTAATTGTGAATGCAGTGCTGCTTGTAAACTTATTGTTATGCATTAAAAAAAGCAAAAATGTATATAAGATATCATCATCAGCCTCGTTACGCCCACTGCAGGGCAAAGGCCTCTCCCATATTTCTCCAACAACCCCGGTCATGTACTAATTGTGGCCATGCCGTCCCTGCAAACTTCTTAATCTCATCCGCCCACCTAACTTTCTGCCGCCCCCTGTTGCGCTTCCCTTCCCTTGGAATCCAGTCCTATTCTTCCCTCCTCATTACATGTCCTGCCCATGCCCATTTCTTCTTCTTGATTTCAACTAAGATGTCATTAACTCGCGTTTGTTCCCTCACCCAATCTGCTCTTTTCTTATCCCTTAACGTTACACCCATCGTTCTTCTTTCCATAGCTCGTTGCGTCGTCCTCAATTTGAGTAGAACATTTTTCGTAAGCCTCCACGTTTCTGCCCCGTAGGTGAGCACTGGTAAGACACAGCTATTATACACTTTTCTCTTGAGGGATAATGGCAACCTGCTGTTCATAATCTGAGAATGCCTGCCAAACGCACCCCAGCCCATTCTTATTCTTCTGATTATTTCCGTCTCATGATCCGGATCCGCAGTCACTACCTGCCCTAAGTAGATGTATTCCCTTACGACTTCCAGTAAGATATAGTGAATGCTTTTTTATACAAAAAGCATTGTGCACTTAACAGTTAACTTACACACAACAATTTGTCAACATTAGTATCCAAACTTTGCAGTAATGTGTCGTGGCATGCAGCTTTACACGACTTTCTGCGCCAATTCAAAATTATAATTTTCTTTGATATCTAACATCCTGTTTGATGCTGACAATATAAAACACATTGTTTTAATTTCCACCATAATCTTACGATGTCCTTTAGTCATTTGTCAGTCCCTTCAACACTGCTGGAATATTTATAGGCGCTGTACCATTTTTCTCCCCAGCTATTAATTTTGTAAGTCTAAACCAATATATGTTGTGTTGCATATAGATATACAAGTCAAAAAGAATACCTGTGATGAGTGGTGGCTCAGTGGCTGTGGTATTCTGCTGCCTGTGCTGCTGTTATTGGGCCTGGGGCCTTTTAACATGTACCCAATGGACGGTGCATGAATGTTCTTGCAGCCTCTCCCATGTGTGTAGTTAACATGGCCATGTGAACCGAACCCGTGATGCCATACTCGGTAGCAGAATGCCATAGCCACAGAGCCACCGCGATGAGTAATACCATTTCATTTCATTTATTTTTCCCTTAAAGGCCCGAAGGCATTACATAAGGGGGGAGCAAAATCAAAGTCAAAGAGAACAAAAATTTTTTTTGACAAAAGAGAACAATAACAAAAAAAGAGTATGTAACAGTAAAATGTTCTTGTCACGCGTATACAATGCGTGACAAGATTAAAACAAATTTTTCTAGTAAGGCAATATCGTATACACTTGTGTAAGGGCTGAATTTTTTTTGCTTTTTGTGATCTTGACGAGGTGCGGCTTTTACAAGGGGATGGGTCATTTCATTCCAATTTTTTCGGCCGCGTGGGATCCCTGTGATCCCTTTGTACCCTAAAATTGAACGCTATTCTTTTCATAATGCATTGATTTGTTCATGCATGCCACGCACCTAGTGCCCGTCTAGTTGTCACCACTGTCACTGTTGCCTTTGCTCAGTCTCAGTTGGGCAGTACACTCATGAATGCAGTCCTCCCACGTGCCATCCATGGCTTTATAGATATAGATATATATGCACATGACTTTAAAGCCTTGCACAATAATGTCCGCAGACATTGCACGCCACTTGCAGTATCTTTGAACATATTTTTTCAATTTATTTAACATATATTCTGGGATGCTTAGTAGGGGGTGCGACTCTTACCAGAGTGCGTCCCTTACTGAGTGTATGCGACTGCTTGTGTATATTTTCCCATACAGGGACCTAACGCATGCAAACAAATTGGCAGAGTGAAGAGAAAGTTTAAAATTTGCATATTTTTTCAGTACAGAATGTGGGAGGTTAAAGAGTCAATAAGAAGCCTCGGTCGAGTGATGCCACAATCTAATGTCACAGGGAACTACGGAAATTCTGAAGTGGCGTCATGTCGCCACCTCTCATGCTCTTTGGCTGCTGAGCCTGCACTCTCCATTAGTTACTCTGTAAACTACTTAGAAATTGCAACCTACCAACCTGAATTTTATTTTAAGCCTACCTGTTTTATTTATTTTTAAATACTTGTTAACAAAAACACCAACGTGGGGACAATGTTATAGCTATCATTACATTAGGAGATGAAGTTCAGGTGGCAGTAAGGTAAATTATTTTGGGAAGGTGTGCATCATGCCCGTGTTAGTTGCACCTGTATAACAGGTTTAACAGGTAGCAGGTTTGATTCCTAGCTGCAGCAGCCGCATTCCGATGAGGGCAGAATGCAAAGATGCCTGTGTACTTAAAATTTAGGTGGTCAGAATTAGTCCAGAGGCCTCCAGTATGGTGTCCGCTATGAAGCTGTGGGGCAGAAAGCTCCACCAATCAACTTGTGGTTAGCTTATTTGTAATCGCACCTACAGTGTGTGCGTGGTGGCTTAAAATTTCATCTATGCTTGGTCCTCATAGTGATATCATAATGAATGTGCATGCATGCTTTGTTTTGGGGATCTTAGTGTCTCTTTATTGCTTTGCATTCATCTCTTTTAACATTCTGCCATAAGTAGGGGTGTGCGAATATTTCAAAAGTTCAAATAATATTGAATATAATATTTTTTAATATTCGTATTCGATTCGAAAAATGGATATTAGAAAATGTTTGAATATTCGGTTCTATACGAATATTCGAATCACATTGAATATATTGCTGGCTGTGCGGGGGAAAACACAGTTCTTAGCATTTGTTTTTATTTAATCGAAGAATATTGGGACAATCTTGTGCTGAATTTTGTGACAATTTCGTGCTGCTAGTGAAATTTTACCTTCAAAGCGCACTTAGCCTCTAAACGTCTAAATATTGCTGGAAAGTCGGCCTCTCAATAGCAGAGCACGGGTTTGCAGCCAGTGAGTGTGCACTTTCTTTTTCCTTTGACTTTCCCACTGGTGCTGCTGCTGCTGTCGTGCACAGATGTATGTAGATGACAGGCGTGAGTAAGAGAGGAAAGGCAACAGGAGAAACTCATTTTTACCCCACCGCGTCGAATGTGAATGATACCCTCTGGAGCTCCCTGGCAGTCGCCACATTAGCCGCTTGACAGCCGTAATTATCCGTAAATCCCCTCAGAAGCATTGCACAAACTGCAGCGCTTCCCTTTCTGCTAAGGTGGGAGGCCAGAGGGGAGGCAGATAGAACTGTGGAGAGGTGATGAGGAGAAGGAGGAGAGAGAGGAGAAGAGGCAGTTCCCATACAAGAGAGGAGGGAGGTGACGTGAGAAGGCAAGGAAACCCCACTACTATATGACAGCGACAGGATAAGCTTATGTTCAAGGTACGGTACAGTACATTGCTGCTATTTATGAAAAATAAATGCCATGCAAATGTGTCAAGCGGGCAACTTACGCAGGGTGTACAGAAGCAGAACCGCATTAGTTAAAGCGCACCGCAGGGTCCAGGAGACACTACGGAAGCGTCGACCATCAAATTAACACTTCTGTGCCCACATTAGCTTTGCGGTTATGGCATTGCTAGAGGTCGCAGATTTGACCCAAATCGCGGCAGCCGCATTTCGATGGGGGTGAAATAGAAAACGCATGTGCACTTAGATTTTGGGACACGTTAAAGGACATCACGATGTCAAAATTAATCCAGAGTCTGCCACTGCCAGTGTGGCGACAGGTTGTCCGCAGTTCTCCACTCAGTTGGATTGCGATTTTTTTTTTTTTATGGGGTTTTACGTGCCAAAACCACTTTCTGATTATGAGGCACGCCGTAGTGGAGGACTCCGGAAATTTCGACCACCTGGGGTTCTTTAACGTGCACCTAAATCTAAGTACACGGGTGTTTTCGCATTTCGCCCCCATCGAAATGCGGCCGCCGTGGCCGGGATTCGATCCCGCGACCTCGTGCTCGGCAGCCTAACACCATAGCCACTGAGCAACCACGGCGGGTTTAGATTGTGATAACGCAGAGAGAAGCCTTAGGGAGGAGTGAAAATAGTAGAAGGCCGTTCGTTAGCTCTGGGATTGGCGACAGCACATACAGAATGTAAACCAATGTTTTGAAGTTCCTGGCGAACAGTGGCTTGTACGAGGGGAACTGAAAAAGTGGTAGCATCAGGGCTACGCAAACAGAAAGCTGCGGGCGCCATCGCATCCAGTTCACGTCGAACGATTCGCACCACGTCCTCTGATGGCGACACATGCTGCTGTGCGGGTTGATCTTCACACATTGACGTTGCGGCAGTATTGGGAAGTCTGGCGAATGGTTGCAAGGCGCCTCCTCAAATTATCGGCACTCTTTGATGATAGCATCAACTGTAGAGCAGCTTTTGCACATGAGCAGATCAAACGCATCATCAGCAATGCCCTTAAGCATGTGCCTGACCTTCTCAGCTTCTGTCATGTTGTGATCGGCTTTACGACAAAGTGCCACCACGTCCTGGATGTACGAGACATAGAACTCCGTGGGGGATTGGGCACGGGAGGCCAGTTCCTGCTTTACGGCAATTTTATGGCCAGCTGGTCTGCCAAACAACTCTGTCAACTTCTCTTTGCATTGGTCCCAGCTGGTTAGCTCCTCTTCGTGGTTTTCGAACCACATCTTTGCCGTGCCTCTTAGGTAGAACAACAGGTTAGCTAGCATAAGCATAGGGTCCCATCTGTTGATTCCACTCACGCATTCGTACATGGCCACCCACTCTTCAACGTCGGCGCCATCAGTCCCGCAGAAAGTTCGAGGATCCTTGGGTTGCACAATGACAACCGAAGGTGACAGCGACGTAGCTGGCGACGGTGACGTAGGAGGTGGCAGCGACGTTGATCCCATGTGCTCACCATCATTCAGGGTGCGGATGGTGATGCGACATCCACTGCGGAGCTCCGTTTCCTGCCGTGGTACCCCGCACCTCCACCAATATGTTACAGGGATGTTGGGAGTATAGAAAGAGTGTATTTACAATATATATACAAAATGAGTCGGAGTTAAAATGGCTGACCACCAACAACACGCAGCAGCCAGCGTTCCATGATCTTCTCGTTCCTCTCTCTTCTTTCATCCTTCTGTAACAACATGATGTTGGCTTATAGGTATTGTCGAAGCATGCAGACTTCTTCATTGAATAGTGCATGATATTTAATGGCCTCCTTGATTTTCTTATATTTGGGCTTACCTCATTGTGCTATCAGGTATGCACAACTGCGACGCATCCATTTTTGTCCAATCCTCCAGGCAAATGCGCAGTGGCATATGGGGGATAGAATCCGTAGATGTACTTGTGTTGTGCGCCTCTGTGCATACACCACTCATCACCTTTCACCTTTTGACAAACATCACACATCGCCTTCGTCCTTGTGACATCGTCCTTGCTGCATCGGTGTCCTACATTGTGCATCCACCTGATTTGATGTGCGCAATTTGGCATAACTTATGGACGATGTAGTGCATAAGCATAAACATTGCATGAGATTACACATTGCATACAATAAAAATAAAGACAAGTGCACGCTTTGCATATCATTAATTAGCATTTAATTGCCCACTTCATTAAAGCTTTGCCCTTCGTGGATACCAACATGTGTGCTGGACTTGGATAATGTTTTCTCATATTATTCATTTATTATCATAAGGTCATATGACCATCTTTGTCAGAAATGAAGCCACAATCACTTTGACTGAACTAGCTATAACTAGCTATGACAGGCTATGACAGTAACCTATTGTATTTTCCACTGTTAGTGTACAAATCTTTTATGCCTTTGCTGTCAACGGCAATCTTCCAATGGCAGGCCTGGATAAAGACGGGCTCAGCATGATCAGTTACTTGTGCTTGATGATTTGGTGCTGTAACATGTTATTTTCCACAGCTTGAGCATGGTTTGTCATAAGTTGACAGACTGCTTGGGTGTCCTTTCCTGGCTTAATTACAAACATGAAACAAAAAAGAGGGCATTCTTTAGCCAGTAGTTCAGTTTTAATGCAAATACAGCATACAGCATGGTGATTGGCAGCCAGTTGAAACTTTTCAGCAGTTCAGCATGTCATTGGGTGTCAGCTTCTGCCAAAATAAGGACAAATAAGCTTATTGATGAAAGCCTGTGCATTATTGCATTGATTTATGATTTATGTCAAAAAGCATAATGTGTTTTATGTTCTTACTTATTTACCTGCAGGTGGCTAAGCAGGTGCTACAATATTGTGCAATTATTTTTCCTCAGTATACTTTTTTTGTGTGTGTGATGTAATGCTAATGAATTTCTTGCATTTGCCACTAAATTGCTACTGAATTTTTATTTTTAGGTGTGCAGGATGTAGCATGTGATCATGTTGCCAGCCATGTTGGGAAAATGCAGGGGTTAACAAATCTGATAAGAGGAATCCCTTTCAATGCTGCAAAAGGCCGTGTGTATCTTCCATTGGAGCTCATGGCCAAGGTAAGACTGCCTCCGCAGATGCACATTCTGGAGGTTTGAATCTGACTCTTTACTAACCAAAGGAGATATACAATAAAGAGTATTTCAAGGACAGCTCCAAGGCATTATATCTTCCCTGTAAAATTATGGTCTATGTACCAAAAGGCTCATTGCTCTCAGCTGGCATGTCTCGGTGGGGGCCCGGGCCCCCAGGGCCCCTTCTGGATCCGCCAGTACTTGTAAGTCAGTGCTGAAATATGCTGCTTCACTTTTAGTTGGAAGTTTGCAGAAGTGTAAATGAGGCAAGGTGGAGCACCCAATGAACCAAGCAAAAGCCATATAGGCTTGAAGTAAAGTTGTAGGCAGAACTCCAGTGGTACAATATTTGTAATCCATTTTATGTTTTATTGTTATTTCTTGTGCTTGCTTGTTAAAGTGAAGAAGCTGTAAAGCTGAGACATTGCTTTTGTATATTCAATAATTAGAAAGAAGTGAACTACAAGCTGTACACTGAGCAATCACTGTGAACAGTGCATTGCCAATGTGCCACTTGACATCTGCTGATGAAAGTAGCCACCATGTGCAGTTGCTTTTGTGCAGGATATGAATTTCTTGAGCAGTTTATGATTTGAGTGCAGAATACCACTCTAAGATGTGGGTTCAATCCCAGCCATATTTCGATGGTGGCGGAATGCAAAAGAAATTCGGAAGAACTATCTCAAGATGACTCTCAGCGTTAATGCATTTAGCATTGAATCAATATGTTGACACAGCGTATTGCTACCGTCAAAACGAGTTATGTATGAGGCATGTACCGTAGCGGGATTCCTCTTTCGTGCTTCCCTAAGAACACTTGTGGCCATCTAGCGTTGCCACCACGAAGCCTGCGCGTGGCATCCAAAATGCATGGCGTGCTGCTGGTGTTTGCAGATGCTGAGAAATGCACCATGCAGAAACCAAGCTCCTTTCTTGCACTTCTTTCTGGACAGGCTGCACTGCCTAGTGGCGCTGCCGAGAAGTCCGCGCATGGCTTCTGAGACTAGAAGCATGGCATGCCGGTGCCTGTGAATGCTGAGAATTGTTCCCCTGCTTGCCTCTGTACTATGCACTGGGTGCACGTTAAAGAACGCCAGGTTGTCAAAATTAATCCGGAGTCCTGCCACTATGCCGTGTCTCATAATCAGACCATGGTTCTAGCATGTACAACCCCACAAATAAATTTTTCAGTATATGCTCCGATACTGTTGGCATTGTCAAGAGAGGTGAAGCATGTCCTGCTTCCATACTACCATATCTGTATGTAAGAAATGCGACCACAAATATAATGCGAGGGGGAACTTTCAGTCTGTCAGAAAAAGAAAAAATAATATATATTATGATCATAATAGGAAGTGATGCTGCAAAGAAACAGAACAGTGCATAAAAGTGGATGCCAACAGGGCTTTATGCATTGTTTCTGCAAGATGCTGTCACAAAATCAAGCAAAAGGACAAGTGCTGACGTCTTTGTCACTGTCGGTGAGAATGGTATTGTCCTCTGTGACATCCTCTGTTATTGGACAGGCAGCACTTCAGAAGTGGCCGTGACCCACTTGAATTCCAAAGCCTTACAAGGATTCCGTGAGAATCCACCTCACATCTTCAAAGGCTGCTTGCTTGACCCGGCAATGTAACTGTGCTGATTGTCTTGCCCAAGGTTGTGAACAATACGCCATAACCACATTAATGCAGCACTAACAGTGTTTCGAATTAGGAGAAGAAAGATGGCGTAAGTTACACAGTGGCAACTCCCAGCTCACTGCTTTTGCATGATGCCAAGTGGCCGCAGGCACAGTGGTCCTAGTGGTTTAGCTCACTGCAGTTTGAAACACTAGAGAGAAATAAAAGAAAGAAAGAGAAAATACAAATGCATTCTAAGGCCAGAAATTTCGAAAAAAGGCTTGCATTATATTTGTGCAAGTACAGTCAATTGCATAGCGTTAGTAGAAACTATCCATTCTAAATCTGTGTTGCAAGGCTTTGTGAAAAAAAAAGTAACGATGTCATCTCAAAAGAACTCTGTGTATCATTTCATTTTTGCTGTATGGTAGATTGGCTTGCTTATGTTGTGCGTTCCGCTTGAATTTGTAGCCATCCTTTGGGTATATTGCCACAGTTAACAATGCGAGCTTGAAAGCTGGAGACCAATTACTCTTAGTACCTTAAATTTGATGTCCTTTTGGAAGAATTTTACATTTTCTTCCTTTTTCCTTTCTATGCAGCACAAGGTGTCGCAAGAGTCAGTTGCACGTGGAAAAGCAGACCTAAAGGAAGTGATATATGACATTGCTTGTACAGCCCATCAACACTTAGCTACGGTACAGTGCAGTTTTGCTCATTACTGTATGCACTTAAGCTTCTTGTGGGAATGTACAATGGAGTCACTCTAGACACATAGGGTTTTAAGGTCTTTCTAATAACTACCTGACTATACACCAACAAAAGCAGTCAATCATTTTTATACGCTCTTTTATGATTTCATGCAGTGGTACATGGTGAACAACCCAGTTTCATGGCATGGCAGCAACAGGTTTACACATTCAGAGTATTGACTGTTTGAGTTCCTAGAATTTATTATTTTTCAAAATTTGATGGGCACTAATTCTGAACCTTTAGTTTCCTCAACACACTCTACATTTATTGATGCTATGTTATTTAATTTCTTGATTATAATTATCAGTATTTATTATTTTTTTGAGTGTCCTGTTTTCAGCATTTCTTGAACTTTTGGTCCGACTATGATTTGCCAGTAATTTACATTGAAATGGAAACAGCACATATATAATCAAATTTTATTCTTGCAAAATACTTAAGGCAAATTGATTAGAGTTCGACCTTGTTGCGTACATTCCCATATACATTCATGGATTCTTTTCTGATGGCTTGCTGCATACTTCTTCATTTGCACTTTAGGGGAGCTGTGCATTGTGTTGAAACTAGACCCAGTTAAAGCAGGCAGTTCTAGTGCTGCATCAGAGCGATGTGGGTATTTGAAACTGTGTGCATTTCGGAAGAGAAAATATGGCCTAAGGTCATTCCAGCGATATGTTCAACATATTCGCTTTTTAATTCCCTTTTCAAAGGCTCCATTCTCTCTTTTAGTGTTCATCACCATCATGATGCGTTACCAAACACTTCCGTCAAAACGAGTTATGTATGAGGCATGTACCGTAGCGGGATTCCTCTTTCGTGCTTTCCTAAGAACACTTGTGGCCATCTAGCGTTGCCACAAGTGTAAGTTCAGGTTCAAATTCTGAAGGCAAGCAACAAGACGAAAAAAAAGTGGGTCTGTACCGAAAAGCATATTGAGACTCTGGTTGGGCTCCATTCTGTACAACTATTTCTCGAAAAGATTGTCTAGGCATGTCTGTGGGTGTAAGCTTGTTGCCTGGTTGCTGTAGCTAATGCATTGGCGGCCATCCTTATTGTGATTGGTCACGAATCCTAAATTCCGCACATTTAGTACTGCCCTGGCTGCTGATATTTAGCTACAGCTATTGTGAATTAAGTTATGGGGGTGTTGTATTTGGGTGACTGTTGTAATAAACTAATTAAAGCAAAATTATTCAATAAGTGCTTCCATGATTGACATTAGTACGCGCAGACTCAGCACGTGCTATGCATCTACGCACCACCTGACATACCACCGCGACACCACCATGACTGCGTGGATCTATGCAGCTCCAGAGGTGGTGTGTCAGCGTGATGTCATGGATTTCAAAGTATGTTTTCACATAAGCTGTTGTGGCCCAGTAAAAGTTTTTGAAAATTTTTAAGTTCATTAGAACCAAACAGAAACGGCGCGATACAGGACGAGCGAGTAAAGAGCACAGGACAAAGCGCTGGCTAGTCAGCGCTCTGTCCTGTGCTCTTTACTTGCTCCGTCTTTGTTGTGCTGTTTCTGTTTTATTCCATTGATGAACCAACCAGCCCCTTTGAACACACTCCTAAGTTCAGTCTTGGACGTTCTTAGAATGCAATTTAGTCCATTTTTACCGATGAAAATTTAACTAGGCCCGAGCAGATGCCGTGAAAATTGATAACATCATGGCAGCTGATGTGGGAACTTCAATACGGCATCGCCACCTCTCTTTCGATCTTGTGTCTTGTATGGCTTACCAAATGTCTTCTCGCAGTAAGAGTGGCATTTTTGGTATTGTACAAGGGTGATTTACTTTCACATCTGAAATAATTTTTCTCTTTAGTGTCTCTTTAATAAACGAATCTGCTTTAAAACACTTGTGTAAAACATGGGCAATAAATTTATCTTGTTTTAAAGGTCTACTCATGTGTTCAGGAACATAAACTAATCGTAGCGTGTGTGCAAATTAGGCTGTTTGCTGCACATTACCAAGACAATGCTGCTATGGCTTTGCTATGATGCTGCCACTGATATCTATGCAGTGCATTCACGTAGCATCATGACACTTACGCTCCTAGTGATCGTTTGGAATGAAGCATGCCGAGATGCAGTCAATTTTTCACATTTTTTAAGAGGCTCGTTTGCATGCTACGTATGGTCTTGAACGAGACCATGTGTCCGAGATCTTCAGAAAATTGCATCACCATTTCAAAGTCAGTATTGAACTTCTGCCCATTCCTATCATACATTCCTGTGTGTAGTTGCCTTACATGTGTAGTTGCCTTTCAGAACCAGGTGTCAGTGTATCACTTGTGAGAGCTTGTTACATTGTGCAGTCGAGCAAAAACTTAAAGACCAATGGGGCCATGAAATTTTTTTTATTCTGTGCAGCCTGGTCACGCCAGCTGAAATCAACTGGTACAGCCTGTGCGAGCATGTTTGACCAACGCAGTGTATTGCAGCAATTGAACATTGTGGAGCTGTACTAGAAGAAATTTAGATTTTTTTGCCGATGCTATGGTTTCCAAATGTTTGCTTGCGAGTGTACACAGCACACGCATAAGTCGACTGCCTACAGCTTGTGCACTTGCCCTGTGGTAATCACCAGCAGTGCCTTGATACAAGCAGCTTCTCTAGGGGTGGCTTCTGAAGGCAGAATTATGCTGCTTGAGTAGCAAGACTAAACATCACTATGTGCTCTTGCAGGCACGCAGTTTGAAGAAAGACATACCAAGGGATGTAAGACTAGTCTACCTTCCTGCGGTAAGTTGTGAGTTGTCTCCTGTGTGCCCCTGGGAAGCTAGAATACGCGGCATTCTCTTCCTATGATTGACTTGAGATACACTCAGAAAGAAATCATTGAATGCATGTCAGAGTCGATCGCCACGATAATTAACCCCATGGGAGAGCGACAGTAAGACTTTATTATAATGAGAGTATAATTTAAGCCAAAAACATAGTTAAATAGTATACTCATCAGATCAAGGTCTGTGTATTTAAGCAGTGCAAGTTGTCCATGTTGTCAGAATAAGTCTAGTATTAGCTAACATGTTGTGGATGAGCGTTTACAGCAAATAAAATTTGAGTGGGAAGGTAGGCAATAATCTTATGATTGGACTGTTATGTTACCTAGTGCAATTTTGAGAACACATACCATTAAAAAGTATATCTTGTAGCCCTTGCTAAGAAAAACTGAAATGCTGTCAGAATAATTGTTGAACCTATTATGGTCTTCGTGAGTGACTGTGGCAAGACGTTCCTTTCGCATGTGTTTCGTGAAGTCCTTCAGGCCTCTCACAGAAAGAGACACCCCTTGTGTTAGCGTTAGAGCAATGTAATAATATCGAGATATGTAATAGTCTTAGCACACGCGCATGGATTTGTGCCAAACCACTTGTTAAGCATGCACATGCATCTTTTAGTAGACGCGGACATTGTTTTCTGCCAAACCACAAGCTAAGCATGCACATGCATCTTTTGGCAGAGCGCGCACTGAGTATGATGACATGCTAAATATTAGTCAAGTGACTAGCGGTTGTCCCAAGTTTATGGTGGCCGTAAGTATAGGCGGTGAAATAGTGCCCATGCAAGTCGACTCAGGAGCAGCTAGGTCGATTATTAGTCAAAACACGTTCAGCAAACTGAAAGTGGCAAGGCGCATAAAGCTTGAAGAATCGGACACCAAGTGCATTGATAATTTACAGTTATGGCTTCAAAATACTACTAGTAGCTTGTGCTGACGTAACTGCAGATAAGCGCATACATGCTGTTCTACAGGCTAGCAAGACCAGGGCTGGGCAAAGATACTTTGCAATTGTATCAAGATACAATACAAGATACTCAGGCAACAAGTATTTGACATACAGATACAAGATACTACCACAATTATTGTATCCAATACAATACTTTCCATTTGTATCTTAAAATACTTTGTTACATTCACAAGTTTCTTTTTATAGATCTATATAATGTAGCAGCAAACGCAGATGCACAAAAATGTTTGCTTGGGAATTTCTTCTCAACATTTTTGTCTTTCTTGCTCAAGGTATAATATTTACACTCCAAAACAATTGATTGGGGTTGCTGTAACTGTTTAGCATGAAAGCTCTTTATACGCTACTCAGTCAGCGGTTTTTACTTGTCGCTTTTGTAATCAATGGGAGTCTCTGCTCTCCTTGCTGACCATAATGTATAAACAAGCGCTAAACCCTCCCGGAATGTGTAGCTTTCGTAGCTTATTCAAATTTCACAGAATTATCATGTAACGTCATCCAAAAAATTAATTTTGTTGCTTTCGATCTACAGTCAAGTAAAAAAAATAGCCGCCTTATGCAGAAGCCTCCCAGAAGCAGCACCATCTACACTTTGGTTCACAACAGTGAAACATACATGCATGAGATCCTTCAAATCGTTGATGTGTGAAAGCTACAATGCAACCCCATTTTTATTTATTCAGACTTCGTAACAAAGCATTACACAAGAGAAACATTGATAACGACACTATAATTGCGTCAGAATTTGCGCGAAAGACGCCGCACGCATTGGTGTACGTAGCACAGTATGGTGGCTACGGGCAAGTGCTATGGTACTGATGCAACTAAAAACAAAAAAATCAACACAATAAAAGGTCAGACACATGCAGACGTTTGCATGCTTGTTTTTGTTGGGACGGCGTGAGCGCTACCACGTGACTATTCTCCACCAATATGGACACGCAGACCTCATCGCCTGTCCTCTCTGCAGGGCTCGGGCACGAAGATAGAAGAATGTCGCTACCTTTAGTTTTATTCAGGTGGCTTAGTGGTAGCAGTATCATATTGAGAAGAGGAGTTTAGCCAACATTTATAGTTTCGCATGGTGATGTTTCCAATAGCCAGTATCTTGTATCTTAGGATACACAATACATTCTTTCATGTACCGGAAATATGGATGCTGATACATGTCTTGCCAGATGTGTCATGATACAGTTACAAGATACCCAAAAGGTATCTTAAGATAGTATCTAAGGTACTTGTATCTTCTATATTGCCCAGCACTGATCAAGGCAGTACTATATTAAGAAAAACTGGCTGTTCACAAAGCTACTATGTGAACTACGAGCTACTGCATAAATAAGTTACCATCGTAGAATTTTCTTTACATGATCAAATGTTGCAGCATGTTCATAACAGCAAAACAGAGCATTATTGTGTGCACACGTGGTACATAATAAAACGGCAAGAGCCAACAAGTAGTGCAACATGCACCTTAATGAGATGTCACAAGGAACAACCCTATTGGTATATTATACTTGTAATTTGAGCACATCAGTTGTAACACTGAGCACCTGTTTGCCTTGTGTTAATGCATAGTCATCTACCCACAGTTGTCAAGTTATTATGCACATTTATTCATGTTGGCAAAGAGCACATTCTCTTTAATTTAATAGCTTAGAAAGACAGAGTTTACTAAAAGTAATGCAGTAGGACTGACATCACGCTGCACAAAGGATTGCTGGCAGGATTGGCTTGTTGTGTTTACTAGCTCAACATCCACACCTAGCAAAGGTCTCGTGTAGCATCTGTATGTCTCTTAGGTTTCGGCAAGGGTAGAAGATTTAGTAAATGTATGCCTTTAATAACATATAGCGAAAGTTTTCGAAGAGTACATGGTAAAGTTGCACTGAGCACATATACGATATGTAATTGAATTAAGTGTTAAATAGAAAGTAAAGTAGCAGTGTTGGTGTATATGCACTTGAAATTTGTGCCACAATGAGGCGCTTTTAAATCAGAGCTCACTAGGAGTGCCTTGTGCTTGTGACAGCCTTCAGATAATGCAAACCTTTATATTACTAAACTACAAGAAGTGTTTTCTGCTTATGTAAGCATTCTATTACAGTGTGCAGTGCTTGATATGTAGCATATCTTTATGAGCAACCAAAGCATGTGGCAACCCCGGGAATGCCTCTGTGCAATGTGGTTTAATACTTTGAAACAAAACTCGGCACCATGAATTCACGTTATTTATGTTTTAGGAACCAGACAGGGTGTGTAGTTTATATACTTTGAGCTAGCATTCCTGTATGTGGCTCCTGTATTTACAGGGGCACTACTTCTGGCTTGCTTAGCACATTCAGATGGATTATGTAAAGATTCCATTGTATACAAGACTAGGCAACCTGTGCTACATATTGATGCAGCTAGCATGTTTAGTAAAGATGGAGCCTTTCCTCTCATTTCTTGTTCATTTCACATGTGTCATTATTAGAAGGACTCTGAAACGATTTTAATGGTTGTGTACAATCGCATTGTTTTCATATGGGAGCAAGTTGTGATTAATAAGGGCCAAGTTTGAGAGCTCTGCTTAAATCTTTTACTGATTTAGTAATGGATTTTAAAATGTTGCGCCTTGTGATCGCAACAACACCTTCATTTGTGTGAGTTCATCTTGACAGCATTCTTAAAACAGCAATATGGATGAAGACGAAAAGTACACAAACGACAGGATGGGTGCTGAGCTTCCAACTAGCGTTTGTTTCAATTTGCCGGCTCTTTTATACGCACTGCGCATCAGGCACACATTATCATACAAAAGATTGCACAACTCTATCAATTCACGTGATCTCATATCTGGAAAAATAAGACTTATTTTTCATGCAGTGCCAGAGAAGGACAGCTGACACATTTATCACCAGTTTTTCTTATATAGTACACTTCAACTATTTCACACTCTGTGTTAGTTTTCCTTTTGCTTAAAAAATTGTTTTAGCAAGCACTGGTATACATGTACACATTTCGCAGTGTTCAGCCAAGTGGCTTCTATATCCTTTTTGAATGTCATTATTGTGCTGTCTTGCCCTGTCATTGAAGCATTAGCTGGTCTGCCCTATATAAACGCATCTACAACTTAGCGGTATTTCATACACAGCATTCGACATGCATACGGTGTACGGTGATTAGTCTCGTATTGCATACTTTTCCTGTTCTTTTGAAGATGGCACACTGATCACGCACAATGTTATGTCAGTTTCCTACTTTTTTGAGATTGTTTGATACCTTATGGAGGTACGGGATCACATGTGCGGATCTTTTCACATTCTTTTGTTTGACACTTCTAGATGGCACCAAGTGGTCTTAAGGAAGCTCAAAAGAGGAGTCCCGCTTCAGTACACATCCAATACTCATGCATAACTAGTTTCGATGGTGGTAATACATTGTGTCGCTGTATTGATTTAATGCTAAATGCATTACTGTCTACAGTCATCAGGAAATGGGTTCTGCCGAATTAATTTTGTTCAGAGGCTGTGGTTCTCAGTTGCTGCATGTAAGGTGAATGGGCATGTGTTTTGTGGCAGCTTGACATTGTGTGGCGTCACGCACATTGTTGCATGCACTTTGGTACACGCACTTCATCTGTGAGCAGTGCGTGTGACAAAGCCTTTCACACAATTTTTTTCAAAATCCCCACTGCGATGCAGTCAAGATGAACAGGCACACCGCAGCTCCACATATTCATTACCAGAAACCTGTGGTATGTGCTACTGAAACCAATAAACTTGGAAAGGAGGGCGCTGTTCACTGGTGAAGTTGTTTTTAGGTGCAACAAAAATTGTCTCCGGGACTCTTTCGTGTCATAGAGGCTCTAGAACCTGTATTTATGTATATATATTTCTTGTTTGCTTGCAGGTTGCTTCCAATGCATATTTAGAAAGGCTACGTCACGCCGATTTCAATGTCTATGATGGACGACTACATGTGCGCAATGGCCTGCTCCCTTTATCCTTATGGTGGCATAAAGTGAAGAGAACTTTTTAGACTGCTATGCTAGTAGAGTATTTTCCTTGTCATGCACTCATTGGACACGTGTATTAAATAAACACTCCATTACAGCCACTCATATTTACTTGAGTTCAGCCCGCTGGCTCAAATCGGGCTTTCAGTGTTAAGCAAGGTCACCAGGCTTGCAACCTTTGTTTATTTGAGCTTGACTCTAGCAAACTTATGGAGCTTACGTATACAATTCTGAATGCATTAGACTGCACTCACTATGTATGTAGCTTTGTAAGTGCATGTGAACTTGAGAGCTCTGTGTGGAAGTTGTGTTTTTACTGGAAAGGTAGAAGTGTAGCTTTAGTGCTTAGTAATTTATCCATGGTTTTGGTTTCCATGGTTTTATCCACACAGACTCAGAGTGGTGTTATCTGTGTATGCATTTTGGGAGACCATGAAAGTTGCAATGCCGTAGCAGATGAGAATGACGTGTGCATTGTAAAGAAGTTCCTGAGAGCTTCTTGCACCTTACCAGTAAAAGCACAGCTTCATGAAAAAGAAGTATTTGTGCACTGGAGTGTGGATTCTACACTTCGCAACCTACCTGTAACTATAGAGCACTGTTTCATTCTTTGCCCCGACACTTTCTCTTGTTATTAAAACACATGTAGCACTCTTTTTTTGCAAGGCTCGCTACTGTATTATGCATTCCTTGATTTGAGTAATGGCAAATTTTCTGAGCATTATAATGTATTTGTTCTTGTAAAACCACCCAAGTCTCGACCTGTCCCCCACAGTGGCTCTGTACCATCTTTAGAGAACATCATCTTCATCAGATGCTTGTGACTGCTGTGCAAGCCTAGTGTTCCTGTATAAACCTTATGCAGGGACACTATGAGAGCCGGGTGCAGTCTCAGTAATTGAGTTTGGAGCTGGAAGGATCGCTAAGCCTGCCGATTTTTCCCCCTTCGTGCGTAGCTTGCTGACAGAATGTGCCGTACTGCTTCGTTGATTTGTCTTGACCGCTCGCCTTCACTTCTCAGGATGTTTTGGTGCGAGTGGTGTCAGTAAAGCTAGTCGCATAGAAAACTGTCGTGCAACAAAATCACATTTAATAAATGTTCCTGGCAGCTTTTTTAAAGGTGTACTGACATGACAGTCTTGTATTCTGCTTTTCTTGCATATTTAGGTAGACTCCATAATTACGGTACAAAGCCTCAATTTCTCAAGAGCACCACAAATATTTAATTACAGCACCTTTTAACGGCCCATTCAAAATGCACGTCGAGCACAGCTCAGTTTCGTTTGTGAAAAAGGAGACTCGACACGTCACCAAAAGCAGAGGTAGCAGTCACATGGTATACAAACAACCAGCCAGCCAGGTACAGTGTTTGAAGGCCACATAATGACCGAGTTGCCAAAAGCTGTGAAATTGGCCCTGCCAATTGTGGGCTTTTCTTGAAAAATGCAGGGGACCACACTCTCCCCTCTTGTCCTGTGTAGTGCAGAATGGACTGTTCTTTCCACAGCACGGCCCAGTGGTATCTAGTACTACGAGACTGCCACAGAAGATTTTATATGACCTTTTGAGTCTCCTGTAAATGTCTTGTCCAAAGCCATGCTTCCCTCACTGCACGTTATGAAATTGTCGCAATAAAAGATAATATAATTAGTTATTTCTTAAGGTCTCAGGGAATTGAGGCTCCATAGCGACGTAGTTACTTTGTCAATGACTATCCAATAAAACAATAAAAACATAACAAAAAATTCCTGTCAGTGCACCCTTTAATGACTCTATAAACTTATTCCACTGCATCTATGTAATGCTTTTCATTGATATTAATCCATCTGCCGTTATAAACCAACTCGCTGTGTGTTGTCAACCATATTGGCTACATTGTTATTAGTGCCTAAGTGGAACCAGGTAATGCAAAAATAACAATGCACTGCTGATAACTAGTGCCGCACTCTGTGCCTAATACAGTTGAACTTCGATATAACGAAGTAGGTAAAGTCGGCAATTTGATTCGTTTACCAAAATTTCGTTGTATTGAATTGAATTGAAATAAGTACAGTCGCCGATCGATTCTTCTTACACGCAAAGGGGCCGCAGAAGTTTCCGAATTATTGGGTAATCGAAGAAGAAGAAAATAAACTTCATTGAAAAGAATGGTCCGGCAGTTTTGGTTGTGGTAGCCTCAGGTGGCGACTCGAAGTCCTTGGACTCGGCGGCAGCTTCTCCTTGCCGGACGGCCCAGCTGGTTTTCCAGCTCCGAACTTTTGAGAGCCATCGAAAAAAAATTTGAATGAGAAAATCATTTATTTTGGTGAATTTGGGAGTCGGCGACGAATTATTTGGTTTCATGCCACGTCGACGATATCTTCACATAGGCGGCACGAATTAAGCAAAGCCAGACTCTCGCTCTCTCATGCACTCCGCCCCCGCGGCTGATAGCGTCACCCGCACTGGGACGACGCTACATGACAAGCGTCGGCAGAGGGGGAGCGAATACTTCGTCTGCCTGACGCCACCAACGGGTAACCGAAGCAGGGCTTTGGTACGGGCTAGTTGGTATTCCATTGTTTCAAACATCACTTACAGCGCGTACATAGACAGGGACCAAAAGAATGATGAAGACAGCGCTTGTCTTCGTCGTTCGTTGGGTCCGTTTATGTGTGCGCTGTAAGTGATGTTTTAAACAAGGGTAACCCAAACTCGAGATAACGCAACCTTCAATACTAAACGCGCGGGAAGACGGCTTACATGATGCCAGGCCGTCTCGGCACGCCCACTCTTTGCACACGCCTCAAGTTACCTGTAAAGCAAGGTGCGAGGCTGCGTATGCGCTCAGTCGCGCTTACGGCCGTGCGCAGCCACGACGCGTGCCAGAAATCTCGACCCGCGCCAACTTGCCCTCCCCTCTACCCCGTCCCTCGCGCGCGCCTAATCGCGTTACCGCGAGCTCGCACCCATCCCCCTCTTTCCCTTCGTGCGCGCGAGGCGGCCACTCGTGCGTGAAGCCACTATCATTCTTTCTCACCTTCGCACCTAAAGCACAATGTGCGCGGGGCGCGATAGGATCTTATCGCACTCGGGCTTTATGCAGAACATGATGCGGCTTCACATCGGCGGTCGCTCATGAGTCGCTCTTGTCGCGCCGCGTGCGATATGAGAAGTGCGTTTGCAAGCAGCCGCTTGTAATTCAGTCATTTGACAATCTGCGTCCGCGGAAGTTTCCATTTATTGTCTCGGCATTCCTTTACTGCGGAAGCGAAATTTCGTTATATTAAAATCGCATACACACTTCGTTATATTGAGGTTCTAATTACACCGTGTTCTATAGACAAGAGGTTATGAAAAGTTAAATACTTCGTCATATCGAGAATTTCGTTATATTGAAGTTCGTTATATCGAGGTTTAACCGCACATTAATTCCAACATCATCCGACTCCTACATTGCAGTGCGAATTGGTTAAATGGTCATGCCAGTAAGAACGATGCCATTTCGGGCATACACTGTATTGAAAAGTGATTGATGCCTTAATTATAAATCGCTGTTGTCGGAAATAATGCGATGCACCATACATAAATGATCCACCAGCACCTCCGTGAATTCATGCCTCACACGGTTCAACATTGTGTTGTATATATGATGAATGGCAGTGGAACACACGATCTCAGTACATATCAGATATAAACTCAGTGATGACGTCTTTACACGTGTAAAATCAATCATGCACGCACGTTGCCACTGTACTGCCCACTGTGCCTTTTGTCTCTAGGATTTGCCGCGCTTGCATAGGGCAGCATGGAGCAAAGAAAAAAAAAATCTGCAGAAACCATCCACAATGACTGTCAGTGTTAGCGAATATTAACGAGCGAATGAACAAACGAAAGTTCACGCGCGAAAGTCCCTCGCCTCCCCCCGCAAGTCGGTTGCGCGACAGTGCCCCTCCAACCCCACCGCGAATCTCGGTTGCGCAAGAGCACGCGCCCTTCCCTCGGCGCCTTTGTATCGTGAGGCGAGTATACCACCGTCAATCGCCGACCACGGCTAACCACAAAAAGGGCGAAAGAGGCAAAGATATTCGCGTTAAAGAAAAAAAAAAGTAATCTCTGTGTGCGGCAGCAGTAAGGCACATGCGCGCTGCACTCCTCATATAAATTTGCTTCGACCCAATGTATAATTAAGACAGAGTGAGTTAGGCACGTACCCGGGATTTTTTTTTTTCTTCGGGGGGGGGGGGGGCAAGGTAACTCTTCCTATGCAAGTGAGGGGGGGGGGAAGTAGCGTTACTAGTACAAATGTGAATAATGCCCACCAATCAACATAAAGACGCGTAAATCCGCAAAAGAGAACTGAAATAAGGTGTACCTCACAGGCAGTGGCGTAGCAACAGGGGGGGGGGGGGGGCGTGAGCCCCGGGTGCAAGGGGCCACTGGGAAGGGGGGGGGGGTGTCATACGCCTGAAGACACCCCTTTTTCCTCCGGCTTGAGTGGGCGCAAATGGCAAAGAATGCTTCGGTATCCAGTAGCCCGAGCTCATGTACCCGATGCGTTGCGCTGCAGAATTGTCGGCTGCAGCTCTATCAACACCCCATGAAATGATTGCACGAATCTGCGGGCTAAAAAATTTAATTCCCAAAATGGTCGCTAAACTATTCACTTTAGCGGAATGTTTCATGTGGGGTGTGCCGAGCAGGAGTCGCTAAACATACAGTAAGGCGTTCAGGCTCTTGGGTCCCTCTTCCGTACAGAACGCGCAGCGAATACGAACAAAGACAGCACTAAGAGGGCGTTCAACGAGCGCGCCCGGCGCTCTCGTTTACGGCGAAGCGTTCGTTGAGAGCGATGTTGCACAAGTGCGACCGTCAAAAGTCGCGAATGGTATTGTGTGGCTTCATGTCATAAGTACAGGGTCTGTGTCAGCTACACAGAATTAAAAAAAAACGTGAATTTTGTAAGGATATTTCCGGATATTCTATGGAGTTATGTGTCTGTGATTACTAGGAACTCGGTAGCGTGAAAAATATGGCAGGTAAGTAATAACCATATCCTTAATAATCCCCTAATTAGTACTTATAGAGGAAGCGCTTCAATTCCAGAATTGAGAATTCAAAGTCATATTATTAACACAACAAAAACTTCTTAAACAAAATCGTTTTGGCTCCTACAACCTACAGTACATTGGCACTGCGGGCGGCGCCCAGTATGGCAGTAGCGAAAGAAATATGAAATAGTGGACCAGTGAGGTTGATCCCTCAACCCTAGCTCTCCATTGCGAGTGCAGACCAACAGGTTTCGCTGGCACGGGCTTCATCGAGGTCCTTTTTTTTATGGTGACGCCAAGGATCGACGCGAAGCGTGCTCTATTCTGTTCCCAATCTTTTGGTGGTACCGCAGCTAGGATGATCACGTTTGTCCGCATAGAAGCAAATAAAAACAAGGCTTTATTGATCACAATAAAGAGAAGTCGTAATTGTCATGACATAGGCGCCCGCGCAGCTGGGAGGCAGGTGGCGTTTTCCGTTTCTCTAATATAGTGGGGAGATCAGCGTCACTGGGACACAATTTAATTTTCGTTTTCGTTCAGGGCTGCCCACAGCCAAAATACTGCGGGCCATAGTACCTACGACGACTTTTGTGAAGTTGTTGTTGGGCAAGATATGAATGTCGGCCTTCAATTTTGCAAATGCCATGTTGCCGCTAAAATTGGTAATTAAAACTTTATAATTTTTTTTTACTTGTGACGTGAGCCTTAATTGCCACGATGCCGCATTTGTATTGGTTGCCAAGCGTTACAGTCTGACAAAAGATGTGCACATGCGCTTATCACAAGTTATCAGTGCAGCACACTGTGTTATTTGGCGCCGAAAAAAACAGCGGGTATTGGCCTCGAGCTCCACCACTGGAAAAGCAGGCGCCACCGTCGGCGTGACGTGCTATTAGAGATCACGTGGACATAGCGGCTGCGTCGGCTGCTTCGGGAGCGCCGAAGCGAGCTGAAAAGGAAAGTTTAAGTTCCCTCGTACGCTGCGGTCCTCATTTATTGGCGGGATTTTCCCGCTTCGAGCGTCTCCTTTACAACGATTGGAAGCACTAGAATAGGTAGTGGCTGCCTTTGAAGGTGCGCAACATGGTAGGCTACTGCTCGGTGCCGCAGTGCCGGACGTACGCAACGGAGCCAGGTGTTAGCCTTATTCATACGTAGCCGCAGGACAAGAAGCTGCGTGAACCTTTGCTCGCGAAACATAAAACCGGCAAACAGTCATCGGCTACAACTCGGGTATGCAGCAAGCACAGACGCGAGGAAGATTTCTGCTTCGGCGCCGGGTCTGCAACGTTCGAAAAACGCGCACTGAGACGCTCGCCGAGTCCGCTGCCCGACTAATGTCATGACGGTTTGGTCTATGAACTTGTCGATGCTATAGATACTGGCAAGTTCACTGGAGTGGATGGGGAGCGGTAAGAAGCACAAAAAAAAAATGCATGGCATATGGTAATGTTTGTGTTATGAATTAATGCACTGGATTACAAAAAAAGAAGCAACGGGAAATCGCACGCTGAGAACACCGATAAACATATAGTGCGACGCAACTCGATAAATAATATTGAAACGTCCAAGAATTTAGAAAAAAAAGAAGATTGAATCGTCCCGACGTCCGGCACATCAGTCCCCGTTGGCGTCGAAGTCTCTCCAACGAAATTATTTTTGAACAGCTCTGATAGCGCCCGCGCTACATTGGTTGCTTGTATGCTGTCAAATGCTCATATTCTGCAGCCTAAAGCTCATGGCACGGTGCGAAAACGCGCACGCTGCGAAAGCGAAACAGTGCGCGGACAAGCATGCAGACGCGCAGTCGGTCGCTGTGAAGCTGTGCGATCGCTGCATTGAGGCTTCACTCTATTACGCTCCATTTAGATATACAAACACTATAAGAACATATTTCACATAGTTTGGTCTCGGCGTTTGCTTACTTTTCATGAAAGAAGCCGGTTCGGGAGACTAAATCGCGGCGACCGCGCACAGTGGCGTTCACTGTACGTATTCTGTAAAAAGATAGCGTCTCTAAACGATTCTGTGCTTTCAGTTTGCCCAAGATTATTATTTAGACAGTACGAACTTTTCTCGTTTCGAAAGTACTTACAGAAATTTCCGGGAGAGCACCCGGGTGGTGTTTTCAGTGAGCGCTGACAGCAAAACCTATGAGGAGCGCGCCGCGTGACCCCTCATACTACGCCAGCGAGGCGCTTCCGATAGATGGCGACTCCGTAACTCTTCGCCGCCAATACCTGCTGCATTCGCGACCTCTGGGAAAGAAAGCGAAGGAGAGAGGGACCCGGGGGACGTGCGCGGTGTCCAAGGCGGCTGTACTGGTGCTGAAACCCGGAAATCATCGATATCCTCGCCTTCCTCGACCACACCCGGGGGGGGGGGGGGAGTGACAGAAGACCTATGGGCCCCGGGTGCCAGACGACCTAGCTACGCCACTGCTCACGGGTACGCTTGCGAGATACACCACTCTTTTATTTGGCAAACAAGGAAGCACATCAAGTGGACTCGCGCATGACAGAAGCGCAGGAAGGACGCTGCCAAGAACAATTAGACCTGGAAGAATTATAGAGAAATATATGTTTGCGGAACAATCGCAGTTCTTTTGGATCCCTCGTTTACTGCTCTACCAATTTAAGTGCCAAAACCAACCCGTATTGCTATTTGGGAAGTTTCGTAACGATGCATGGTCACCAGTCCCGTACAACCGCGTAAAGCGAAAGGACGCTGCGGTTCTAATAGTTCTGTTTGCTCTGAACTGCTTTACTTGTTCAACTCTTCTCGATTTTTTGGCGATGCATATTTCGAATGCGCATGTCTCTGTGGCCATTACATCTCCTAATGATCGCCAAATCAAAGCAAGTACGTACTGCGCCCACAATGGAAGCTTAGAAAAACACATTAGCGCAGACTACGTCAGGCGGCTCCACTAATAACCGTAGAAGCGTGATTCAAAACAGGCGGAATTATTCACCACTTCCGGCGGCGTTTTCTCTACTTCCTTTTTACATAAAGAGATACTGATCCGTAAATATTTTCACAAACAACAGTTAAATTTGATAATTTTCGCTTTTCCTTCCTGTTTGGCTGTTGCCTTGGCTCTCTCCCTTAGTAGATCGCTTAATTTCTCAACTCTTTGCGACACTTCTTTCCAGTTGCCAATTTTGTACGAAAAGTGCTGTACAATTAGGGAAAAGCCAGACGAGGTAACGGGTGACAATGACATTGCTGATGTAGTTAACGGTTATTGCGGGGTCTGATTATGGACGCTGCCTCGCATTATTTAATTTTCCACCTTATCTAACCCATATCGCGGGTATATGCTTCGGAGGATCTGCCGATGTCGCGGCGAGCCGTGATTCGGGGAAATAATGAAGCAAAAGGAAAAGTATAACGCAAGTGGCGTTTTCTCCGGCCGCAACTCGTTCCTCGAGCACACAGACCAGCTCGCTACGAACCAGATCCCTTTCCTTGTCCCTGGATCAGTCTAAACAAAGAAGGTTGAACTAACAAAGCAACAGCGATGCGCGTGATCCTTGAATAGATGGTGACAACTGAACTCATCTCGAGTTAATCGCGCGGGCACCGAATCGATGAGAAAACTGGCCTTAACGCCCCAGGAGATGCCGATAACTACCGCCATCCAAAAGGAGTGAAAAAATTTACAACCATTCCACTCTGTGAAGATGGAATGGCAGCGAGAGCTGACGACAGTCAAAGCTCTCAAACGAAAAACAATAATAATAATATTTGGGGTTTTGCGTGCCAAAACCACTTTCTGATTATGAGGCACGCCGTAGTGGAGGACTCCGGAAATTTTGACCACCTGGGATTCTTTAACGTGCACCTAAATCTATGCACACGGGTGTTTTCGCACCCATCGAAATGCGGCCGCCGTGGCCGGGATTCGATCCCGCGACCTCGTGCTCAGCAGCCCAACACCATAGCCACTGAGCAACCACGGCGGCTAAAAGCAAAGTGCTTCACCCACGTATGGGGAGTGCTTAACACCTGGTTTACCTCCGCAGTGGGTCGGCCCGCCATTGCATTACCTTTGGATGGGCCCACGTATGAGGAGCGCTCAACGCCCGCTTCACCTGCGCCGCGGGTGGGCCCAGTATTGCACCTATCTTCGGGATCGGCCCACGTATGGGGAGTGCTTGATGTCTGCTTCACCTCCACCGCGGGTCAGCCCGAAGATAGTGCAATGCCGGGCCGACCCGCGGCAGAGGTGAAGCAGACATTAAGCAATCCTCATACATGGGCCGATCCCGAAGATAGGTGCAATACTGGGCCCACCCGCGGCGGAGGTGAAGCAGGCGCTGAGCGCTCCCCATACGTGGGCCCATCCCGAAAATTTAGAAGGGTGCGTTACAGGTTCCCGAGCCCACTGGGATATGTGCCATTGAGCTTGGACCCTTTTTGCCTGTCACCAGGATCGGCCCACATGATCGTCTTTTCTGTTGACGGTTGACGAAAAAATTATGTAAGGGTAGTTATATACAGTTTTTGCTGTAAAAGGCATCAAAATGTTGACGGCCGAATAGATTGATTTCTCAGCGCTTTATGAATGTATGTGAGGAGTGATGGTGTGGGCAGGGAGTCGGGGGGGGGGGGGGGTATGCTGCTTAACTTCGGGAGGGGGGACCGGGCCCCCCCGGCTCCACCTAAAGTGACTGCATGATCCCACAAGCGTGTGATGCAAGGCGGGTCGACGCATTAGAGACTTGGTGTTTCTTTTATTTGGCAGGGTTTGCCGTACCAAAACGGGACGGAGGCGATGAGAGATACTGTAGTGGAAGGCTCGGGAAGAATTTTTACCACCTGGTGGGTTTTCACATGTACCGAACGATTTGCAGGAGCATGCGTCGAGCTGATATCGTGGTGCATTTTCTGTATGAAGATGTGTACAGCTATATTATGCCAACCTTCTCCATTGTACCGTCGGGTAGGAACTGTTGCTGAGGGCTAGTCGTACGAATGGTTTCTCCGGGCTTCGCCCTCCTCCTCGCCGGTCCTCGAGCTACGTGCTAAAGTGCGGTGCTCTCGCCTGTCTTCTTGTGTTCGACATGGTTCTTTAACATGCATCCGAATATGAGTACACGAGCGTTTGTGCATTCCGCTCCCATTGAAATGAAGCTGTGCGACCGGGGAACGAAACGAACCCGAGATCACGTCCTCAGCACCCGAACGTCATATAATTATAGTCGATGAGCAACTGTGGCGGGTAGAGCAGGCGTTTTAATGAGATTAGCTTTCGTGGGGCAACTTCACCCGCTTTGCGTTATGTATGTATGTATGTATGTATGTATGTATGTATGTATGTATGTATGTATGTATGTATGTATGTATGTATGTATGTATGTATGTGTGTGTGTGCATGTATATTCGGGGTACGGCCGTATCTAACCTAGCTCTTGCTCTTTCACGCCGCCCTTCAGTGCTAAAAAATATTGTTTAAAAGTTATTCGGTGGGGAGCAGCATCGAAACCGTGACACACGGGTTCCTGAAGCACAGCAACCCGACGCTTAGCGCTGCGTCACGAATGCGCGCAGGCGACGAGAAAATTCTCGGCGTTCGCACGCACCGGCACGCCCTGCACTTAGGAGGCCACGCGCGTACTTCGCGGCGGCGCCGCTAGATGGCGCAGCGTGCTTAGAGGGAAGCGCAAGAGAGGAGTGCGGCGGCAGTACACATGGAGGAAGGAAAGGAGGAGGGATAAACTGATATTGAAACCCAGGAATTTCGCGTGATGGGCAGCGTCCGCAGTCCAGGCGCCCGAAATGGTGCAACGACAATTGTCAATGCCTGTTGCCCTTTTCACCTGTTTTAATCGCTCGACCGCTACTGACAGGTTACGCGGTGACATGCAAAAAGACTCGAATTGATCCTATTGGAACGTGTTGCGCTTTTTTTTCTTTTGTACGGCTTCATCACTAAAAAAGTTGTGTCACGGCACAACCGCCAGCTTGTAGCTGCTGTTAGATACGGGACCGTTTCCTGAGCCTACTTCTAGTTCACCAGACCACATTGAATCGCACCACAGCTAATTAAGGAGCGCAGAAGCACGGAGACCACATTCCTGAGACGCGGTACGTGCAAACAAGTTGGCGGCCCCCACTTCGTGTGCCGCAGGTGGAGCTATTCACTGCTTGACTCTTCCCGAAAGTGAAGGGAGAGCCTGGCACTGTTGCGGGTAAAGTGGGTCCCGAAGCAAGACGGCTGTAATGCGCCGTGAAAACCTGGCCGCGTCGCCCCCATCCATCTATTGTGACGGCGCATTGCAAGTCAGCAAGGCAAGACCGCAGGGCGAAGTAAGCCCTCGCCGATTGGCCGAAGATGGCGTCACCTGAGCGGGCTCTCCCATTCGCCGAACGTGACGTGTCTTCGGGACACCGAATGGCTTAAAAAGACACAGACCGGGAGCAGCAAGAGAGCATTCCTAGAGCATTCCTTGATTCTTCTCTTTCGAGCTTCTTGCCACGGGCCGCAGCGTCCGCGTTGCTGCCGGCCCGTAATGACTTTAAGACTGTTAATTGACTCTCACTGCAAATAATGTAAATAAACCTCCCAAGTTTTTCATCCCGACGTCCTCCTCAACTCCTACACTGCGTGTAGCCAAAGCGCGTGTATCTTCGCACACTCTTACAGTGGTGCACGCGTAATTTCACTGCATGTATGAAATGAGTTTTCTGGTTGAACGCTGACGGTACAGAAAACTTTTCATGGTGCGTCAGCGCGGCGTTTTGGCGTTTTTGCATACTGTCGTCATACCACCGCATTGGCCCTGCAACTTTCGTTGCAGCGTTGGGCCTCGGTGACAGTTCTTCCGAGGTGTTCTGCATTAATGTTTCTTGCTGATGTAACGTCATATTGTAATGAACCAGTTGCTTTATTCCAGAACGTTCTGACTACAATTATCCAGTCGAGTTACATCGCATCGCTAAGCCTCAGGGACGATATTTTCCGTGGATATTAGCGTGAAACAGGAATTTCCGAACGTAAGGCATTGTCTCTGCTCGCAATAAGCTGCCGTCGTTGAAAACGCATTGCGAGCATAAGTAGGAGACACATGGTACGATCCGGCGTCCGTCTTATACCAACAACCACACAAGTCACAACAGTTATTTACAACCAGTTCCGACAAGATGCGGAGTCATATTCGACGCTCTATGAACAAAAATGTGACCTGTACGACGGCCAATCACAGCGCGGATTGTGTGTGACGATGTCTGCCACAGAGGCGACGCCGCCGCGGGCTGGCTCTTCGTCGGTCCGACCACCCCGGGCGAATAAAAATCGGCTATAATTTGTTTCTGACTCGAAATACCAACAGACTAAAGTTATATCGAAAGTGGGCCTGTTCTGCAATGCAGCGCCCAGTATTAAATCAATAGCGAGATCGAGATGCGCGATGCAAGGGCAGTTTGCAATGGAGGCCGGCACACCGACCGTCTCGGCGACGCAGTCGGTAAAATCGACAATTTACTTCGTTATATGGAAACTTCGTTGTATTGAAATTCGATCTCTTATGCAAGTAAGTACAGTCGACGATAAATTTTTCTTACACCGAAAGGGACCGCAGAATTTTGCGAATTATCGGACAATCGGAAAAAACAAATTTGAATGACAGACAGACAGACAGACAGACAGACAGACAGACAGACAGACAGACAGACAGACAGACAGACAGACAGACAGACAGACAGACAGACAGACAGACAGACAGACAGACAGACAGACAGACGTTAAGGTGGGGCAAAGATAAAGGAAAAATAGAAAAAATAAATAAATAAATAAATAACGATAATGAGACAGACAGACAAGAAACTTTATTTGGTCCTACAAGGTACTAAATTGCCGTAGTCGCGGGCCGCACCCGCGTCGGGGGCGGAAGACCGTGATCTTCAGAAGAAAACAATTCCTTTTGATGAATTTGGGGGTCGGCGACGAATCACGCGGTTTCATGCCACGTCGACGATATCTTCACAACGGCGGTACGAATTAAACGAAGCCCGCCACACTTTCGCGCGCAATCCGTCCAAACGGCTGATAGGGTCGCCCGCACTCCATGGGACAGCGCTATCATGAAAGCGCCGGCAGCGGATAGCGAAAGCTTCGTCTGCCTCTCGCTCCAACGGGTCACCGAGACTCGAGATTATGCAACCTCCAACAACAAACGCGCGGGAATATAGCTTACATGATGCCACGCCGTCTCGGCACGACCACTCTTTGCACACGCGGCAGATTACCTCTAAAGCAGGGTGCGCGGCTGCGTATGCGCTCAGCCACGCTTACAGCCATGCGCAGCCACGGCCAAAACGAGCGCGACAAACCGAGACGCGCGCCAACTTGTCCCCCATTGCCCCTCGCGCGCGCTTGATCGCGTTACCGCGAGCTTTCTCCCCTCCCTTCTTTCCCTTTGCTCGCGCGGGAAGGCGGCACTCGTGAAGCCATGTTGTCCCACCCTCGCACGCTTTCACTCGCACCTAAAGCACGTAGCGCGCGGAGCGCGATAGGATCTTATCGCGGTTTGACTTTATACGCAACATGATGCGGCTCAACTTCGGCGGTCGCGCGCAGCGCGCGATTTGAGAGATGCGTTTGCGAACAGCCGCTTGCGATTCAATCCTCTGACCATCTGCGTCCGCGGACGTTTCCGTTTGCTGTCTCGGTATTAGTTTGCGGCGGCAGTGAAAGTTCGTAATAATGAAATCGCATACAAACACACTTTGTTATATTGAGGCTCTAAATATACAGTGTTCTATGGAAAAGAGGTTTAGAAAAGTGATATACTTCGTTATGTCGACAATTTCGTTGTATAGAAAGTTCATTGTATCGAGGTTTAACTGTGTTACATAAATACATTTTTCGTTTTGTTTTTGCCTGCTGTTGTCCCCGTCACAGTATCATTGCGATTAGCATCCTTTGCCTAATTCAGGCACTCGTTGTGCCTAATCTGTTACATCTAGGCTCTTATGACATCCATGTGGCCTAAGTTCTCTGCTAGCTTGGGTCACTAGGTATGTGCTCGAGGTCGTGACGTCGTCGTAGTCGTTGCATCGTCGTCATTCCAGCTTCGTCATCCGACTCTCGTCATCACGTCGTCATCACACCTGTTACGCTCTTCGGCCCAATCTTGTCTGATAGTTCGGACCACGTACGTGCTCGTGGTCTTTGCATAGTAATCGAACTCGTTATGCAGTCGTCGTCACGCCTCTTACGCCTACCTAGTGGCCCAAGTTGTCTACTAACTTGGATCACTAAGTGTGTGCTTATGGTCGCGATACCGTCGTGGTCGTTTTTAGCATCCTCGTCATTCTGCAGCTTTGTCGTCCGACTCTCGCACGTTGTGCCTTAGTCAACTCGTTGTTACAACCTTCTGCCGATCCAGTGGTGGGCCAAGTTATCAATAGCTCTAGCCACTAGGTATGACCTCGTAGTTTAAAAAAAATTAATTAAATTATGCGGTTTTACGTACCATAACCACTTTCTGATTATGAGGCACGCCGTAGTGGAGGACTCCGGAAATTTTGACCACCTGGGGTTCTTTAACGTGCACCTAAATCTAAGTACACGGGTGTTTTCAAATTTCGCCCTCATCGAAATGCGGCCGCCGCGGCCGGGAGCCCTCGTAGTTTTGGTACCTTCGTTTCGTTGCTTCGTCGTCACTCCAGCTCCGTCATCCGACTCTCGTCGTGCCGTCGTCGCCATGTCGTTGCCGCAATGAACCCCATTATCCTCAAACTGTTGTTACCCGCCGTGCTTGCTCAGTGGCTATGGTGTTGGGCTGCTGAGCACGAGGTCGCGGGATCGAATGCCGGCCACGGCGGCCGCATTTCGATGGGGGCGAAATGCGAAAACACCCGTGTGCTTAGATTTAGGTGCACGTTAAAGAACCCCAGGTGGTCAAAATTTCCGGAGTCCTCCACTACGCCATGCCTCATAATCAGAAAGTGGTTTTGGCACGTAAAACCCCAAATATTATTATTATTATCCAACTGTTGTCATGCCATCGTCGCCATTGCGTCGTCACCATGCATTCGTTGTCATACCACTGTCGTGATTCCGTCGTGGTCGATCCATCGACCGTCGTCATGGCAGATTTTTCATACGACTCCCGCGATGCCTTCGTCGTCACGCTATCGTCGTCATACAGTCGTCGAAATTCCATCATTGTCACGCTGTCGTCTGACCATTGTCATAATTTCAGAAACGTCATCCCAATGTCATCTCGCTATTGTCATCATACTGCCTTCGTCGTTTCATCGACGTCATTCCGTCTTTGTCATTCTATCATAATCATGCTGTCGTCATTTAATCGTGATTGCTACCATTGGCATGCCATTGTCATCGTTGCATCGTCGTCATACACTCTTCACCCATTCGTTGTCTTATTGTTGTTGTTTTATTTTCGTCATCCGATTGTCGCCATGTCGTCGCGCCATCGCCGTGATACAGTCACCTTCACGCCATGGTCATCATGTGCAGTAGACGTCATCCCATTTTCCTCAGCGTCGTCGTTTTCACGCTGTCGTAGTTATACCGTCGTCATTATTTGAGAATCGTGAACCTTTTGTCGTCACACTGCCTTCGTCGTTCCATCGTTGTCATTGCATCGTCGTCATACGATCGTCGTCATGGTCATGACCGATCCTGGCGAGCAAGTGTCATAACAAAGTGGGTCGATACCGGAGACAGCGTATGTCGCATATAGCCGAATCAATAGGAATGTCAAAGTGACCACTGCAAATTCTAAATATATATGTAATTCAGCAACACGACGTGTCGATCGCTACATTGCTCGAATGCTAATCGCGCGCATTAACGTCGACAGTCATCGTGAGATGGGTTCTGCCAGACTTTTTTCATTTACGCGCGACGTAATTGTACAAGCGTTAATCGTGTTGGCAGAAATAAGCGCTTTGTCACGAACTAGATCGCAAGCGCCGTCGGCCGCGACTGCGGTATCCAGCTAGCTAAATCTACTGGCCCTATCGGCGGCTCCCACGTGGGAGCGGCCCGCTTCGTGAAGACTCACGATCTGCAGGACTTCATTAAAGTTTCACCATACCATACCATATCGGCGGTTCTTAGAGGACGGCATGCCGTTGTGAAGTGCGTGTCGCTCGCGCAGGCGTGCATTTATTGACAATGTTCGTGTAAGACGAAGCAACGTCGTGCAAAGGTGTTTCTTTTGTTCTATTAGTGGAAAAAGCAGGGACGAGATTGATAGAAGCAGTGTCGTTGCATGCACACGTAACTGTAAAATATAGATAACAGTTTTAATGAAGAAATAAGAAATCAACAAGAAATAGGCAAAATGCTAGACTGCGACAGATGATGTAACACCTGATAAGCTCAAGCAGGCTAGATGACTATTTGTCGCCATTCTGTTTCAAAGGGGACACCAATAAAGATCATCATTATCGTCATAATCATTATAATCCACAAGGGCGCAGCTGCGAAATCATCTGGCCGCGTTCTCCGCCGTGGCGGGTGGCGAGTGTCAAAGCCTAAACTAAGCCCGATTGCTTAAAATATTCTTACACCGTGCAGAATACAAGCAGTGCTTTCGATCAGTATTTCAGTGCTCTTGATCGAACATCGTAGCATTATTGCGAAGTGCGACGCTCTAGTTTTGGCCGCCTTGGCATTGTTTGTAGTTGAGTTCTTGATATCGACATGTTTGCACAGCGCGAAGGACAAGGACTGAATGAAGAACACAACACAGGCTTTGACTTCAACTGATCTTTATTTGCGAAATCGCCAGAACTATACACATGAGCAAAAGTGAAAAAACAACTTTTGCATCAAGTCACACATGAACCACTATTGCATCACAGCCAGATACTTGATTTCGTTTTTTGTGAGGGCAATAAACGGCATGCTGATGCAAAAGTCGCCCAGCCGCTCTTTTGCTCTTTTGCTCATGTGTACAGTTCTGGCGATTTCGCAAATAAAGATCAGTTGAAGTCAGCGCCTGTGTTGTGTTCTTCATTCAGTCCTTGTCCTTCGTGCTGTGCAAACATGTCGATATAGAATCACCAGCTCGCCCAAGCTTCCACCTGATCTGAGTTCTTGAGTACTTGAGTTCATGAAGTTTTACTTGAGTTTTTTGCTTATATCTAGCTACGGGTTGTCCCAAGAAGTTCGAGCGCTGCGTTGCATAAGTTCTTTTGTGTGGACTTATCTTGAACCTGCAGGCACCCGACAGCGACGAAAAACGACGCTTAAGCTGAGCTGTGTTCCCATTAGCCACGTTATCTAGGTGTTACTAAGTCGCGTCGAAGGCGGTGGGTCAATGGCTTCGGAACTGTGATGTGGTGTGCATGTGCAAACATTCTGGCCGCATCTCGCTTAGCCACGTGCAAGTACAGCGACTCATTCGGGCTAGTAGTAGCTGAATACCCCGGTCCGACCTATTTACCTAACACTTCCAGTGCTCCTGTCGCAGAAATAGGGGCAGAGAGTGGTTCCGTAGCAGAAAATAGCGCCTTTTCTCAACTTACCGTGTTTGTGAGTGGCCCTTGTTTCTTGAAGTTTTCAATCTCTTTTCTGTATGGCGCGAAACGCACGCACAAGTGAACCACTGAGTGCAATTCGTCGTGTGCGTAACCAGTATAGTAGACATACACACAAGTGAAATACGATGAGAGAAAAATATTTAATGTACGATGCTTAACAGGTTCATACTACGGGATGGTAAAGCGGTTCTCTGAAGATAAATATATAGTTTTCCTGATTCCTCCAACGTTGTACACGCTATACGCGATACTTTGCTCACAATATTAACAATAAGGGCAGCCGTTAAACAACGAATGACTACAGAGTCATCAGGGCGATCGTAAATTTCACTCGCCTGTCTTGCAGCGGCATTGCTTCTTGATGTTTACATATTTTCAGTCTGTGCTGGTTGTCTAAGGGGCAGCTCTTCTGTCCATTGTGGCTACGTCACGCGGGTGACCTCCTGGAAGGTGTGTGGGACAACAGGCAAGTTACTTTCACCCTGCTAGCGCGTACGCTACTCTGCGCCGCTGACAGGCGTCGTGTTGCAGAGGAACCGGGCATTCGGTTTCGGACACTCATATTCCACTCGGCGGTCTGTGCGTGCCGAAGCAGAAACAAGGGGTGGGCCAGCTGAAATGGCTGCGCGACTGGCACGGAGCCGGCGGATGCGGGGAGTGGTCGCTCACGAGTCGTTCCTGTCGAACTGCGTCTTGACGAAGTACGTGGTCAGGGTGCCCTTCCCCTTGACGTAAGTGGATCCCCGGCACTCACACTCGTAACCGCACTCCTGGAGCTTCTTGGCCGTGTCTTCAGTGACCTGCGAGAAAGAAAACAAAAAAATACTTGCGATCGCGAAAGTCGGCGGTACATGCAAAGCGAAATATTGCAATGATGTAAAGGGTTCCAAATTGAGTAAACGCGATAACGCAACGCTTTTGATGCGGACATTCCTTGCGCCGAACATCACCCAAGTATGCGATCGTCCGTAACAACTCCTTGAAACCGGCTGTCGACAGCGGCACGCATACTATTTGTCAACATCGCCGACGTCTTGATTCGGCCTTTGTGGCCCGCAGTTCTGCACTCTGTGAGCAGCGTTGAACTCCTGCAGCCCCCGACAATCCCTCTGGGGGCAAACGACCAGCTGCTAGAACCTTACCCGTGCCTATACCTCACAATGCATGGCAGCCGAAAATGAGTAAATGTCTCCCATTTCACGAATAAGCGCCTTTCAAAGTTCTGAACTTCGACAGTTTCTTGAAAAAAGAAAATGAATATTGGGGATGCCGAAGCTGAATAATCTTTTTTGGTAAGACCCTGCAGAGTGCACGCGCTCTAGCGTGTGCGTGTGTGTGTTTGCATGCGTGCGTGCATGAATCAGCCTCTTCGAAGCTGTCCCGAACAACGCTTTGCTGCAACGCAGTTCTGGTGCGCTTAGTAACAGTAAATGCAAGGAGGATTTATATAGGTCGTGAAAGTTGGAACGAAAAGCGTGCCAAAAACATATTGCTAGAGGCATCAGTAATGCAGCGCAATTGAAGCGCGACTACGTTAGAGGGGAAAAACTCAAATAAAATACACCGATGGGGAAAAAAAAATGTTCGAAGCTATTTTAGCACAATACTACCAAATAAAGTAACATTTCGTTTTGGCATAACTTTGGCGTCCTAAAGAAGCAACTCTACGTTTTCTCCATTTCACAGTATAAAAGATGGTTCTTGGTGACCCCTGCAAGACTGGGGCTTCTGGCACAAAATGTAGCCGGTCTGCGCGAGCCTCTGTACAGCTTGTATTTAGAATGGCGTTGCTGGATTGAACATGACGCTTGGGTCCAAGTTTTTTTTTATTTCTTTGCGTGTTAGCTCAATGCGTGTCGTGCTCTTCACTTTTAAATTTTGACGGAGCTAGCAAACGGCATTTTTTGGCAGAGTAAAATGTGACTGCCGACTCTGCGTTATCGTGAGTCTTTATGCTGCTGCACCCGACGTGCTCTATTGCGGGCAAGAAATACCGTGAAATTTCTGTTCACCTTGTAACCCAAGCGCTGAGCACACTACAGACAGCAAAGTTGATTGGTTGAAATGCTTTCTAAATGATAATATGCTGCAGCGCCTTATTGTCTGATAACTGTCTCATATGAATACATGGCGTTGCAAATAATTTGTTTAGTGTTTCGAGGATTCTGCTAATAGGTTTTGCATATTGTGACTAAGCGGTGGCCATGATACTTTTTATCCATTGAAACATAGATTCTTTTTTTTTGGTCATCGATATTGGCTTTAGAATTCTATGCTAGCTTGAGGCACGGGACACTCTTATAAAGGCACGATGACGCATACGCTGAGGCAAGCTGCAAGCTCGAAAAAAAAAAAAACACTTCGAGTAGCAGTCAAAATACCGGACCTTAAAGGAATTTAAACGTTCGCGCCAAGGAACTTAAATCACGGCGTCGCTTCAACTTTATGTTCAAACGTTATTATTATATATTTTTTTTCTTGACTTGAAGGTGTCCCCCCGACACACAGATGGCGACGATTGCAAAACGCCGCCATTTTCTGGGCATGTGGGCTTATATGGAAGCTTCGCCACCAATTTACATATACCTTGGTTAGAGGAGAGGGGGGAGGGAGGAGGAACGCTTGCGGCATGGCGCCATTGGTAGATAGCTGAGAAAGTGAGTGAGTGGTTGAGGAAAGCTCAACAGAAGATTAAGGATACCGAAGTATTAGGTACACCGCGTTCTCTTTCTTTTTTTGCGCTTGCCTCGCGCAATGAATCCCGCCAAACAACCCATCGGTGGACTGCTTTTGAGCTCACGTTAACACTGTCGGATTGGCCGGGGTTTTCTCATCCGAACCTTTGACTCGGTGCGCTTGCGTCGGGTTCCATCTAACTGAATATATTGCATACTTTGCATGAGTTTCACTTCAGCGGGAAAGGGAGAGAAGTGAAGGAAAGACAGGGAGGTTAACCAGACGCAGGGTAGTGCAGAATGCAACGATCGATCGGGAAGCTTGTTGAGCACCAACAGTACAGGGTCCTGCATATTTCGCTGCGTATTGTTACGGGGATGTTAGGAGTCTTCGAATTTCGAAGACTACGTCGTTTAGTATAACACTTGGCACAGTTAACTGCCTGGTTTTAAAGAAAAAAAGTGCAAATTTGCCTGCACGTCTGGGGACGCGAGTAACTGCTGCAATGGCGCAATCATAAACTTATGTCGCCGCCTGCTGGCAGCTGCAGAAAGCAGCGTTTGAGGGAGGGTAATCGCGTGTTCCTGATGCGGACAACACGGCGCAGCTCTCCCTAAAACACTTATTTTTTAAGCTGCCGGTAGGCGGTGACATAAGTTTATGCTTGCGCCATTGCAGCAGCTACTCGCGTCCCCAGAAGTGCAGGCAAATTTGCATTAAAAAAAACAAGCAATTAACTGTGCCAAGTGTAATACTAAACGACGTAGTTCTCGAAATTCGATCTTTCTGCAAAATTTGAACAAGAACAGTGCAGCGGTGAGCGCAAAACCTATTTTAGAACGTACGCAGTGAAATATGCAGGACCCTGTATATCTACCTCTCCCCTCCTCTTCTTTTTCTCGCTTATTTTCGTTTCTTTCTGCACGTAAGATTTACATTCAGAATACCTTCTCTTGTGCTCGACTTTTGTGCTAAGAGCTAACATGCGAAATCAGTTTTCAGTGAGCTTTTGTTTAAGTACTTATATTAGTTTGGGAGTCGAAACAAGCAGCCCTCACTTTATTTGTCTCATTAAAAAAAATTACTTCACGTTAGCTTCACATTGGCACGTTTCTTCGGGGAAAAAGCTGAACAGGCGAAAATTTCACGCACTTGAATCCTGCCGATGACGCCGCAACTGTCCATACGACTGGCCACGTTGACAGTGTTGCCCCAGATGTCGTACTGGGGCTTCTGGGCACCCACGACGCCGGCTATCACTGGGCCATGATTGATACCTGAGTGGTTGTGGAGGGAACAGTCTCTACGTTATTTGCACTGTACAAGGCTCGCGCACATCATTAGCGCAGCTCCGGCGAGTACCAAATACGAAAGTAACAAAGGGAAAAGTAAATAGCCGAAAAAATCATGCATTTCACAAGGTTATTCCGGTTGATGCATGGTTTATGACTCTCATAGACAGCTACGTGCGCAGAAAGGAATTCACGTCTTTATTTTATCTTCGCGTGCTGCGTTTATACACGCAGGATGATGATAAAGGAAGAAAATTAATATGCGGGGTTTAACGTCTCGAAACTGAACAACGGGTTATGAGGGACGCCGTGGGTGGAGGGATCCGGATTAGTTTTGACCACCTGGGGCTGTTTAACGCTGCGCTCAGAGCGCGCTAAACGAGCTTTTATTGCATTCCGCACCCATCGGAACGATGCCGCCGCGGCTGGGATCGAACGCGCCGCCTCGGCAACGCAACGCCATAGCCCCTGATCCAAAGCGGCAGGTGATAGGAGAAAAACGGTTATATCCGTGGGGATGTGTATAACGGCGCAGGTAGGCTAAATGCAAATTGATTCGATGAGCTGGAGCGCTGGCATATATTAACGCCAGCGAGGAGTTTCAGACAGGCGCTCCTATAGCGTTTCACAGCCACGGGCTTTGACGCAAACAATTTGGTGGTGTCGGTCGGTGCTGCCGCCGCGAATAGAGCGATGCTGCAGTGGGGTGAGAGCTGTTCACTCACGGTTTCTACTGCGGTGAGAATTAATCACCTTCTCGCGCTTCCAGCGATTAGTCTATTTGAAAACTATTTGTGCAGAAGTATTTGCAGCTCGCGCCAGCTGCTCCAGCTTGGTAATAAAAATATTGTGGTGGTGCTACAGCGTGTAACTCATAGTAACCAACAAAGTGTGCTTGAGGTGAAACTCGCGCACTCGCGCTCCAAAAAGACGAAGGCCAGTCTCCGACTGCAGTCGATATCACGTACCAATTCTGAGCTTGAAGCGTTGGAATGATTCTCTGTTTATTTGTTCGAGAAGCGCCGTGAGGGCGATGGCGAACTCCACCAGGCTGACGACGTTGTGATCATCACGTGGCTTGTCCTACAAAATATAAGGCATCGTTTCTGGCATTAACAAACGGTTAAATACGGCTATAGAATTGCCAGGTTAGATTTGACGAGAATGAATATAACGAAGGATGCACGTGAAATTTAAATGGCATGTTTGCGATGTCAAGACAGTTTCGTCGTCATATTCCTCGGCCTTTTTTTCTGTCTGCTACAGGATGGAGACCTCTATCAGCAATTTTCAATTGCGCCTGCGTTGCGTCAACCAACTCTGTCCCATGCCTGCAAATTTCGCTGTCTCGTCACCGGTAATCGAACAAGGAATGTCGCTGCAATCAGCGTTTAGGCAAGAGGAGCTGTCATCGTTTTGACGAAGAAAAGTCCCCCTTGCATAATATTTGCTATAGCGACATTTCTCGTTCGAGTACAGTTGATCACTTCATGCCTCCATCTTCCTGTGAAACTCTTGTCTTCCTCTGAAACACTCCCCTTTCCCGTCACCTAATCTTCTGCTGCTCTCGACTGTGTTTCCTTCCCCTTGGCACCAATTCGAACAAAATGTTGGAAGTATCGTTAGTCTTGTTCTGCGTAAGTATGCCATAATTTTCTCTCGAATTGCTTTCACAGTTACAAAGCGACGCAGAAAGTGAACACAACGCCATTTTGCTCCATTGCTTCTACACCAGCTACAATATTTGAAATCGTACCTTCAGTTTGTGTTATACTGCAGGCTATACAGGGGTCATAGAAGCAAAGTCAACTTGAAACACGAGTAAGGACAGAACAGGCGGATATAATGTGAATGTACATAGCAGTATTAAACCACTTTGTGCGGACATCGAAATATCGGAGAGAACGACGCGGCACGACTGATAATATATATGAGAAACTATTTTTACCAGGACGAAGAAATACACATTCGCCGGCGGTTAGCGTGAGGAAGAGATCCGTTTAACGGCTTCTCAGCAAATTTAGGTAGAAATGCGAAGTAGCTTGGACAGAAGGCTTAAGAGGAAGCTTTAGCTCGGGTGCTCCTATCTAAATACACGTAAAAGGAGAATTCGTTTTTCTCGGCAACAACTGCACCAAACCTGACGAGGTTTGTTGCATTTAAAAGAAAAACTTAAAATCTAGTGACTGTTGGTTTCGAATTTCCGATTTAGGTCGTCAATTTTTGATTAAAAATTGGCAGACATGGGAAATTTTAGAAAAACGAAACTATCAAGCTTACAACTCTAACTCAATAATGAGTTCTGATATCACAAACATGTGAACTGCACCTAATAGTGCATTTAAAGCGGACAGAATTGATATGTTACACATGAATCTAAAAAATATGAGTAATATGGAAATACAGCCTTTGCAGAAGCCTTGTACACAACGTATCGAATTCACGTAGGATGTAGAATGACATATCAAATTTGTCCGCTTTCAATGATCTAATGGATGCCGTTCACAGAACCGCGATATCTGTTCTTGATGTAAAGCTATGGATTTGTAAACTTCGTGCTTCTATTATTTCCAAACATTCGAATTTTTGAAAATTCTTGTAACAAAATTCAGGCCCTTAATCGAAATTGCGCTTCGAACAGTCACTAGAATTTAATTTTCTCTCTGAAATGCAACAAATTTCATTAAAATTGGTCCAGGGGTTATCTCGAAAAAGCATTTTTGCGTTTTACATGTATTTGAATAGGCCGCGTCGGAGTTGGGCCCGAGCTAAAGCTTTCTCTGAAGTACAAGATATTAAAGTACCACAAGCCGTGCAAGAAAATATCGAGAGGCGAATCGCGGCGCAACCGTGCCTAGAGTGTAGTTTGAAAGCATGCAAATACGTCGCGTAGCACCATCTCTATTACGTTTTTTTTTTTTACTGAGATGCTTGCAATAGCTCCGACGAGATCTAAGCAGGCGTAAAAGGCCACCACAAGCGTTATCTTCTATTACCACCATGTTGGTTCGCGTTTTAATGAACAAATAATAAAAAAGAAGGAAGTATTAGCTGACAGATCTGTGTACGCTCGTGCTTCGCGTATTTATTGCGTTCGTACTTTTGTTCGGAATCATCTGTCCTCGCCTTCTCTGCCGTTTGCCCTTATTTTTGCTGCACATTGGCTGTAGCTATGGGCGGTATCTCGCGCAGGTTCATATGTTAAGATTAGCGGTCGTCGCTTTTGTTGCTAGAACCTAATAAAGCTTCCGCACAGCTATATATTTCACGTGTTTCAAGAGTGGAAGGGTGCTTGAAGGACGTGCATGCTTTGATATGGTATTGCAGTTTATATCATTTTTCGAGCAAGTAGCATGGCGGCAACAGATTTAGTGCGAAAATGCTGTATTTTCTAGACAAGGAAAAGAAAAAGAAAATGAAAAGAAGAAGGTTGGCGCCAGTGGTGGTTGGAAACGCCAGAGCTTAACCTCACGTCTAAAAGAAAAAAAAAGACGAAAACAAAAAGAAAGAAAGCAACCTTGGCGGCTTTCGTTCTTACCGCTTTTCATTGTCCTGTATGTTATTGGCATCTGCAGCGTTGCGGTCGCGTATACCTATTGTTGCAGCGTCCGATGGATCCAGTCTACCAAGAAATTGATACCGTATTTACTGGAAGATAGGTCTACCACGAATATAGGTCGACCCCTATATATTGAACTTGCCGAAAAAAAGATGCAGTTCGAATATACGTCGACCCGTATATTTAAAAAAAAAAAAATAAAACGAGAGACTTTGTACATGACACAGGTTTATTAACCGTAAGCTCGCTCAGCTACTAAATCTCGGTTGTCGATGTCACAAGCGTCATCAACGTTGGAACTATATATATACTAGATTCTGGGGTTTTAAGTGCTGAAACCCCGATATGATTATGAGGCACGCCGGAGTAGGTGATCCCGGATAAATTTTCACCACATGGAGAGGCCCTCGTCGGATGAATCACGGGCGACCTCGGCACTCAAAAATGGCGTCGTCCTTGAGCGCCGTCGAGTGTGTTGTACATGCAGCATTTCTCAAAGCCAGTCTGGATAATATCCACACTGGCTTTACGGCGGGCACGACGGGGGAACTCTGTTAGCTCGGTACTTTTGCTAGCTTCATTCAATAATATAGGTCGGTATTCTTCGGTGACGAATATAGGTCCATAAGTCGTTTCGAATAACGCTGTTGAAAGAGAGAAAAAAAAGACTTATATTCGAATAAATACGGCAATTACTTTTTTTTGTTTCGTAGGATTCGGATGCTTTGACTTTTCGAAAGCTATGAAACAGCACTTCTCGTCTGAACGATGTAAAAGAAGTAATGATGTACATACAACTCCACACGATGCATGTTGCTGTATACTAATGGGTATATGTAGATCTACATGTGTAAAATGTATGCTGATCTTACGGCAGATTTTGTAGTTACTGTTACTAGTAGAGGAAATGGCTCCGGTGATACTGCGAGGTACAGTGATAACGCGCGCAGACTTAAAGGAGCGCACAGCAATATCTTGAGCTTGATTAATTTTTTTTTTTTGCATTCGATGGGCTCCTGGTGGAAATGCTGAAGGTGTTGTCCACACTTACCCCATTTTCTTCACGACCAGGTTGAAGGCCAGCTGCGGCCATGTAGGTGCTGCCGATGGTCTTGATTTTCTCAATAACACTAAACTTGGGCTTCAAGAGGAGCTGAAAAACGAGTAAGAGTACAATGGTTGTATAAACGCTGGCGCTTCTTCTTCCAAGTGCAAAAGAAGGGCAAGTCGTTCAGTAAATTTCAGACCTTGTCGAAGTCACATATGATCTCATTAAGAAGCCGCAAGCACTCCAGCCCTTGTTTGTTGACGTCAGTCTCGTCGTAAAACTCGATGTAGTTTGGTATGGAAGCGAACATTACCGCCACATTGCTGTAGCGTTCGTGGTAGAGCTCCTGTCGCGAACAGATAGAAACATAAGGACAATGAGCGTTACACCAGTGGCCACTTTGAGGACACACATTCCACTTGGCTTCAGTCCGGCGGCTGTGTTTGAAGCCTTAGTTGAAAAGTCCCACTGAATCTTTTCACCCTACCACACTCTATACGCTCGCCAGGCTGAACTGCAAACTTTAATAATTGGGCTGAAGCACTTTTATGTAGTAAAAATAGCGCCCTAGCGAGGGTTCGTTTACCCCCATCGTGCGTGAAAGTTTGCAGAATTTCAGTTTGCTCCTGTTTGCACAGTAAAATTCCCTGTAAACATGTAAGCTAGGACGAGATATATATAGAAGAATTAGAGAAAATACTTGTACCTAAAACCTTATACCTTAAAACTTATCTTATACTTATACTTATACCTTATACCTTAAAATGCCTTATACTTAAAACTTACAAACGCGCTGCGTTTGCATGGCTCACGGCTTTGCAGCGTCTGACGCTGTGCTCAGGGGATGCTGTTTGAGCGCGACTAATGAAGCGCACATAAAGAGAGAACAATGTAAACTTGCGACACTTCGCACATAAGTGTGGTGGGCGCTAGGCGAAGCAGCGCTACGCAAGGCTGCTTGAATTTTAAAACGCGGTGCAACAGAATGGGCACGTATCACCGAAGAGATGCGAATTCCAAGGTGCCCACTTGTGAGAGCCTGCTACTGTTGAGGAAGTGCGCTGCGACGTGGGCCGGCAGGATGTTTTCCAAGAGGATTTTGTTGATGCTTCCCATGGTCTCCATCTCATCGTGCTCGACTCGTAGTTTGGCTCGAGACAGGAAGTCTACGCGTGCCATGTACTCCACCTGCGTGGGACCGCACGCTGCCCTTGATACCCGCACGAGGATAAAGTGACCATTAGAACGAATATATATATATATATATATATATATATATATATATATATATATATATATATATATATATATATATATATATATATATATATATATATATATATATATATATATATATATATAGTTGCGCTCAATGACTGTATTTCGAGCTGATTGAGCAGTTTGACTGACGCGAAACACAACATTGATAGCGCAGACCCGTGCTCTCTCCTAGCCCTTTTCGAGTTTACGCATTGGCTGAGCGCCACGGCTGGTCACCGACTTATCTTACTGTCACAGCTGTTAAAAGCTCGAAACTGGGTTTGCTGTGTCCGCCCTTTCCGTTACGCCGACGACGACGTCTGTGGTAGTCGTCTTCGTTATGCTGTCGTCATCAGGTCACATCCTCAATCTCAGCTTCAGCCTCATCATAGGGAGATAAAGAAAAGAAAGTCAAAACTAAAAGCTTTGCGTGCTACCGCCACTGCATCGGTCACGCTGCAAGCAGTTCAAGACTCGGCAAACTTTTTCATAGCAGCACGACATCTTGATCTACAAAGTACAGCCAGTAATTGCGTCTCTGTTCTGTGCAATAAAATAAATCACGAAATAACACATGTATACAGGGTGTCCCATGTAACTTGAGCCAAACATTAAAAATATGCAAATACCACGTAGCTGGACAGAACCAATGTTGTTGGCCGTCGCTTGTAGATACTGAGATTATTTATTTCGTTCCGCCTAATTGAATAATTAGTCCTAATCGGTTAATCAACTTCTCAAATATTATAATTAGATGAAAAGTGTCAATTAAGAAATTGTAGAGCAACATGAAAAACTCCTGACACAGCTTCCTGTTGCGCGATAGGTACTACATAAAAGTTTTTCCGAGCCTGAAAGACGCCCGCGAGTACGCGCAAGATTTCCGCGCGACTGGCCGCTCGAGGCACTTTGCGTGTATTCGGGAGTGCCTTTCGCACTCGGAAAAACACTGTTATGTAGCCCGTATCGAGCAACAGAAAGCTGTATTGGGAGATTTTTATGTTGCTCTACAATTTTCTCATTGACACTTTTCATCTAATTATAATATTTGAGAAGTTGATTAACCAATTAGGACTAATTCGATTCGGCGGAACGAAATAAATAATCTCAGTATCTACGAGTGACGGTCAACAACATTGGTTCTGTCCAGCTAAGCGGCATTTGCATATTTGTAATGTTTGGCTCAAGTTACGTGAGACACGTGCCCTGTATATACAATCGCCTCACAAGTATACAGGGTGTCCCACGCAACTTGAACCAAGATCTTAAACATGAAAGGCGCGTCGGAAGCGAATTGAACCATACGCATACTATTCGTACTGGCATATAGTAACTGAGGCAGTTTATGTTTTTTTTACATAACTCACTAATTCATTAATATTAATTATCCAACTTTTTGATTATTGGCTGATGACCTCAAGTATGATAGGCAGATTTGTAGAGCACCTTCAGAAATCACCGATCGAGTTCTTTCCTGTACGATACGCCTCATGTAGTCCTTTTTTCCCGGGTTCCGAAGAAAGCCCACGAAATATGAAAAAGAAGTCACGTGACTGAGCGCTTGCGCAGTGGTATCGTGCTGCTCTCAACCAAGCGTCCGCTGAACAAGGTCGGCTGCATCGTGACTGGCGACGGTGAAGCGGCGGGACGTTCTTTATCTCCTCGGCAGAGCTCGGCCAGCAGCATGCATTTGCGCCGTCATCCGATGGGAGCCGCCGGCATTGCTGCCTACAACCATCACAACGCCCTGACGCTTTCCCGTCGCCAGTCACGATGCAGCCGACCTTGTTCAGCGAACGCACGCTTGAGAGCAGCACGATACCACTGCGCAAGCGCTCCGTCACGTGGCTTTTTTCATATTTTGCGTGCTTTCTCTGCAACCCGGAAAAAAACGACTACGTGAGACGTATAGTACAGTAAACAACTCAATCGGTGGTTTCTGAAGGCGCTCTACAAATCTGCATATCACTTGGGGTCCTGAGCCAATAATTAAAAAGTTGGGTAATTAAACTTAATTAGTGTGTTATGGGAAAAGAAAAAGAAATGCCTGAGTTACTATAGGCTATTGCGAATAGTAGGCGTTCGGTTCAATTCGAGTCCGACGTGGCTTTCATATTTAATCTTGGCTCAAGTTGCGTGGGACACGCTGTATATCTAAAAACATAAGACCTGCTAGTAGAGGAGTGCTTGAGATTCAGCGCTTTCATTATTTCAACACACTAGGCGTTACATACGAACGTTACAAATGCGCGCTGAGAGTCATGCGTCACCACGAAGCACGCGTCAATGTGCATTTCGGTGGGAGACGCGCTAAATTCCTTCGCTATCGCGCATCATTCGCGCTGGGTACTTTGTGCAAAGTGTTGCACCTCACACAGACTCAGAGTGGTTGCTTTTGTGCATGTATTTCAGAGGTCACCACTGTCAATACTGTAGCGGACGAGGACGACGTCGCACGCATCGCGCAAAGAAAAAAGAAGAAGATGCCGGCTTAATTAATAATTGTAGTACCATATAAGTACCGTAACAGTAATCTGATATGAGCGACCTACACCTCATATATGCCCTGGCGTTGTGCTTTTTAACTTTAAGCACAACCCCTTCGTTACAGCGCAAGCCCTCATCGGCCTGTGCGAAAGCTTACAGGCTAACACAGCCAGAAGCATGCAACCGGCACTAGTTTTACAAAACGAGAGCAAGTGGCATACTTCAACAGAATCGTGTCGGATATTTGATAACTTCCCAAACAGAAACATCACAGTTGTTGAGGGCAATATGACCGAGCCTTGTCCATAAGGATCGTGAGCTTTCTACACTGTTTTCGTCTTCTGAGTGCAACTGATTCGTGTTCAAAGAGGAATAGCACACAGTTATAGGCTGCGCAATTAAAGGATGGAGCTCGGAAGTGCCAAACAATAACGCGCTCGCTGTTATGATTATAGTGCACTTGGAAGAAATAATAAAAAAAAACATTCCTCATTCTACCTTTCCTTCTTCACCGCGTTTTTCCTGGCTCTTTGGTTCAACAATAAGATGCAATGCACAGTTCGAAACACTTGGTAGTGGTCACTTACCTGCCTATCCAAAATGTGAAGAACAACCACGTAGAACACGAGAAAAAGAGCTGCGTAAGCGCTATAGGGCACGTTCGACAGCCTGGAAAAAAATGTTCACGACCATTAAGAGTAATAATTGGGCTAAGAATAACTGGTTGACTAGTTCAAAATCAAGAAACAGGCTGACAGATGGAATAGCACACTGTGGTATAAAGAGGAGGCACCTTATCCCTGTTTACAAACTGGTTGACTAGTTTTATCAGTACACTTTCTGTCGCGTTATCTTGTTCGTGCTCCAGGTTTCAAGGTGTTCACCTATTATGCATGGCAATATGCAGTTAGAGTTGATACGTAGTAATATATTTCGCTACTGTGGAAAAAAATACAGTACGGAAAGTTCTAAAGTGGAGCAGGTAATGCATCTCGGTGCATATTCTGAGTGCGTATTTCTCAAAACTAGTGCTAGGCACAAAGTTTCACGCAAAATATTATGCATTGAGTACTGTATGACTTCAATTCTGCGATTCCAACACACCCTTTCAGGTAATTAATTAAAAAGTTGATTAGTGAAGTCCCCTTAATAATTTTATTGGAGATTAACGCGGAAATTCTGATGTCCACGACTATAAAACGTGGTAATCAAAAATAACCAATTGGTCTCGAGTGTCGTATGTTTAATAATCTAAGACAGTCATCGCACGAACACGCGGTATTACAAGCGGTTTGTACAAATGTGTCTCCAAAAAAATGATAAAAATGAGTTATTTAGATAATACTATGAGTTTTAGCGTCCCAAAACAATGCACATGCCATGAGGAACACCGTAATGGTGGGCTTTGGATAAACTTCCACTAGCTGGGGTTCAAACGCGCACCTGAATCAAAGTACACGAGCGTTTTTGCATTACGCACGCGCGACAATGCGGCTGCCGAAGCCTGGACTCGAACCCTCGACTTTGTTTACAGCAGTAGAACGCTATGACCCCTGAGCCAGGACGGCGGGTGAATGATGGAATGTATTAATTTGTAGCAATGGTTTGTGCTGGACTCTGTAAAGCGTGCTTTGCCTGCACAACACAACGGCTAACTAACAAAGCTACACTCGTTTGAGCTAGGGGAAATAAATGGTGGGTGCACAGTGATGAGGAGGGGGGAGCCGAACCCGTTCTTTTTATGAATGGCCAGTGCAAATTGAATAGATTGTTATTTGAAATAATCGCAAGTGTGCTGAAGCGCTGCGCACCATCTTCGGCGCAAGTAACAGAAATCATAGCCCACACGAAATTCTACAAGCGAGCTTCACTGCTGATTCAGCGTCTGTGCGGGTGACTGGGTCAGGTTGTCGTTATGTGCAATCAAAGTACTTAAAATCTGCAGCGATGCGCATTGATGTTCCAGATAATATGTTTCTGCGTTGTGTAACATACTGCGTGTAAAACTATACAGGGGCCCTATAACGTAAAACTATTCCAATATGTTTCTACTACAATCTCCTGACGTCAAATTTGCGTAACCACCGACGCAAGCACCGGGCGGTCACCCACAGGGTTATCTGTACAGACCAATCAAACACTCTCCTCGTCCATAGGATGTCACTTTTGTTTGCTTGAAAAACGAATAACATCGCCTACACTGAGAGGCTTGTCGTATCTAATTGGCTGACAAGAGGCGAAGAGTACGCACAAGTGGGGAGGGATCCGCGGGGGCAGAGCCAGTGCACTGAAAATCGATAACCGGATGAAGAGGGTGGTGCCGGCGTCTGCTTTCCCTTACGTAGCTTGTGGTGGCTGGTCGAAAATCGCGGCGGCATGCAACGAAAGCTTAAGCTCAGCAAAGAAGAGTTGGCAGAATGAGGTGGTAAACGTGCCGAAAGTGCTCGAAAACGTTACACGACCACGAAAGAAGTTTTATTATACGCAAATACACCCATGCTCTCCGGCAGGTGCGAGTAGACAGCGTCTCAGCGATCGGCGGCAGCCATCTTTTATTCCTTTCGGAACGGGGCAGCCCGCGGCTATTCCGAAGAAAGTTCAGTTTTGTTCGGCATATTAATGAATCTTTATCGCGTACACGTCACTTTGACGCGGTGAGTTTGTGCGGTTTTGTGACGTCGCGTGACAGGCAGGCGAAGTGGATGCAGCCCGAAAACTTTTTACCAATAGCCGAGGGCTAATGGCAAAAAGGTGTCGAATCAGAAATAACTATTTTTCTTTTTTCTGTCTAATCATGCATAATCAGTGTGTAGACATCATATCAGATGGGGAGTTATCGCTGTTTTCGTGACGTCGCGTGACAGACAGGTGAAGTGGGGCTGGTCGAAAAACGTTTTTCACGAATCGTGGAGGGCTGATAGCAGAATTGGAATAGAAAAGTTTGGAATAGTTTTACCTTATAGCACCCCAGGACAGCAATGCATTTAACGACACGTGTTCAGTCGGTAGTTCTTGAAACTGGTTCTAAGCAGAAAGTTTCTAGCAAAGTGGTGTGCTATAAGCACCCGATCAGCTTCCATTGTGTGGCTGGAACATTGTACCTAACGAGTATAATGAGCAAGTTAATTATTAATGCTAGTGCCGCACAGAATTCGATTTTCTCAATCGTATTATGTTATTAGAAAAATTAGCGTAATACTGTCGCCTCAGAATAAATTTTAACTGCTGTGAGTGACTCTGGGTGCCTTGGTGGATTTTGCCATAGGTGTAACTTGTATCTAAAGAGACACGATACTTCGTACAATGCCTCCTTTTGCTTCGTACGATGTATCGAAAATACACATACTGATACATGTTTTGCAGAAGGTATTATGATACAGATACAAGATGCTGAAAGAGTATCTTAAGAGAGTATCTGAGATACATGTATCTTTGATACTTCCCAGCCCTGGTTATGTACAGACCAGAGGAACATTTATATATACGACCGAATCTGATAAGAGAGCTAAATTCTCCAGAAGCTTGCTGGCACAGCATGCAATTTGAAGGAGCACAGCATCGTTTGCACACGCAAGTGTGCACTACAATGTTCAGTTTCATGCTGTACGGGGTCTTGTCTGAAAAAAATAAAAAAACGGTCGTTTTTTTTAAGCAGCACCATCGGCATACAGTATTTTGCTCCTGACGATACAGCACGCAACAAGCATACAATACGCGATCATGCACAATACTGGGACGTGTAGTGCCTACCGTACGATACGATAGCCAGGTATCGCGCATATTTATTAATTACCGTCAGGAGCAAAAGACGGTACGGGGAAGCAACGAAAAAAAAGCAAATCCAAGTATTATTATTTTTTTCCTGAGCCTTGTGTGCTACCGATTCGGTGCGCGCTACTTACGAAGAAACTCTGGTTATTTGACGACTCCAGTGATATTCGGACTTTCGCTACTGGCTGTGCTTAAGCATTACTTGAGTTCGTGAGTAGGGCACAATTTATTTCTTCTAGCTAAGAGGCAGCGCACACAACTCACAAACAAGCGCATACGTGCACGCAGACGGCTTCAATTTGTAATATATGTATAATTAAGGCATGTAGCCTTCCCGTGTGCCTTTGTGTAAAATAAAAGATTTCTAGGTAAGCAAGATCTTGTTCTTATTTTGCATGCCCGCTTTGCGGATATCGAAGAAGAAAAAGATGCTTTGACTTAGGCAGCGTGAACTAACAAGGACCGAGGGAAAGAAAACGCATACGCAGCGCAGGTATGTGTTTCCGGCAAAAAAGGTTCGGCTTCTTATTTTGACGACTCACTGTTTCGCTCCATTTAACGTTATTACTTAGGGTGGCTGCTCGTTCCGTATTGTTACATTACGGTATCTCTTACAAATTAGAAAACGCGAAACTGTGGATACTGCAAGGAATAACTTACAGGTGGCAGCTGAGCGTGCTTAAAATTCGATATGTACGAGCGGCTGCATGTGAATACATAAATAACACACTGAAAACATAATGGAGCGCTCTGAGGTGCAGCGAAATATTCAATTACTTTGTTAAAGCTGACCGGCTGCCACGTGCGAGTAAAGTTCACTGGATCAAAACGAGAACGGCGTCGTAAAAGAAAGCGCTTCACGTACCCAGGTTCAGGCTCCAGAGGGTCCCCGTAGAGGTCCGACCGAAAGAAACTGAATGCCAGGGAAAATGATGCCAATCCATTGATCATCGCCAGCAGCTTCAAGAGGAAATTTATCCTCAGATACACCGACACAGCTGTCAGCGCTAGCATTGAGCATGGTAGCTGGTACTGTTCAAGATGGAAGAGAAAATAGGGCATCATTTCAATTAATGTATCGTCTGCAGTTGCTGGCAGTTATTTTAATTAAATGGCCTGCGTTTGTATTCTCTTTAAAAGTTCAGAATCAAAATGGAGGGCCACCCAGCCAATAACGCACGTGTCTAAAGAAGACAACAAGCGGCGAAACTGTGTCAAAAACAGACAAAATGTGGGACCATATACTGGGAACTGCGTAGAATGGGAATGTACAAACTTCAAGGCTCGTTATTCTTAAAGAAAATTCTACGCGGGCCAGCGTTTTTATTCTGACTACATTAGGTGAAGGTTTTTAACTTACACCGCTGCGGTGTGCTCGCTCGAATTTCGCAGCAAGACTGCATTTACAAAAAAAAAAAACCGCATCATTCAGAAACACTTGTTTTCGCTTGCTTGTGTCGTCTGAGAAAAAAAAAAAAAAAACTACCGTAAGCGCGAATGGCCTTCGGAGAAGTGAGCTGCATATGGAAGGTGAACTGGTTTCATTTATTTGCGATACTGCCCGTCTGGGTGAGACCAACGCAGGTGGGTATTAGGCAGTTTTACAAGGGAAACAAGCAGCTCATGCTGGATCGTAAAAAAAAAAAAAGCTACTTGAAGCATTGCAAAAGATCACCGATGACAATGTGAAATACACATTGGGTACTGTTAGTATAACACTACCCAATAACCAATATAGCATTACTAAAATTTATATAAGAATATTGAATAAATGACCCATGTAAAATTACATAAGTGATACAGATAACAGCGCAGAAGTTTGGGACTTGAAATGGAGAAAATTTACGCGTAGTAAACACATTTATTACAGTGAAGATATGCGGGTGTGTAAATGGCGTCTTCTGTGTTTGATGTCTCTAGTAGATTGATGAAAGATGAAAGTGACGGAGAGGAAACTATCTCCAAGTTGAGATAATTCCATTCTTTGACCGCACGTGGGAAAAGTGAAAACTTGAACGTGTTAATGTGAGCGCTCTACTGGTTTACTGTAGATAGGTGTTTTCTTTTTTTTCGCGATAGACGTGATGTAGACAAAGTGACGTGCTTAGCTCGGTCAATCTTAAGACTGTCGTGCATCGGTAGATGAATTTTAAGCGGGTTTTGCTGAGATGCCAGCAACTAAATGCCCGGACAAACTATGCCAATAACTATGCGAAGATGTTGAATACATTAAAAATTCCACTATGCTGCAAAATTTGAGCGAAAACAATTCAGCCACAACCGCAAACTCTTTATTTAATGCTGCAATGATAAAAAACTATGCACTAGAGCTCCTGAAGAATTTGTCTGAAAGAAGATGGATAATAGGACCGAGAGTGAACGCCATAAACTACGGGGGCACCTAAGCAATTCCTGCGATGTGCAAATGCGAGAGCATTACTCGTCGCTGTGTGTGTCGCTGAGCCATGTCGCTGAGTTTAGTGTTGTGGCGAAATGTTGCTGAGCTTAGTGCTGCTGCGTCATGTTTCCGAGTGTAATGTTGCGGCTTATGAGGTAGCAACGCCGCAAGACGACAAACCGGTCATATTGAGATCTCTCAGCTGACTTTTATTGGCGGAGTTCTCATTAAAGTAGCGTTTCACGCGCATTGCGTTCAGTGGTCTTTCTCGATGACACCACTTTGCCGTGCGATGACGGTACTTTTCCGAGTGGCACCATGGTGCTGACACTACACTCCTTCGTCGGGTTCGTAGGCGAACATCATACCCTGGGGGATGTCGTAATCGTTGTCAGACGGGTACTTGAAGCGTGTTGCATCTTATTCGTCGTCGTCGTACTACACGGCCTCCGGCCACGGCCGTCTGCAGACCCCCGACAACGCGAAAGGCAGAGCGAGCGGCTGCAGTTCGCTCTGCCATCTGGTGAATCACCCGTCAGGCAGAGCTCAACTGCGTGCGCAGGATCGAAGATATTCGTCACAGTCGTCTGTTGCAACGATAGCGCCATGCAAGAGTGGCGCAAACCAATCATGTGAGAATGAGTGAGTGAGTGAAGAAACATTTATTGTAGGTCCGGCGAGGACGCGAACTCGTCGCGCACCCGGCTAGTCCCACGTCGGGACCGGCAGGTCTAGCCCACCGGCCCGGTCGCGGGCACGCCGGACAGCCAGGATTTGCTTTTCCAAAGCGGGGCTACGCAGAAGCGAGTCCCACTCCTCCTTGATGAACTTGGGGTATGTCGTCCCGCACTCCCACAGCATGTGCGCTAGAGTAGAGGTCTGCCCGCAGGAGGGGCAGGCGTCGTCGCGATACACGTCCGGGTAAGCCTCGTGGAGAACGGACAGACACGGATACGTACTGGTCTGCAGAAGCCAAAGAGAAACGGCTTGCGCCCTATTCAACCTGGGGTGAGGGGTGGAAAGACCCTTCTAGACATGTAGAAGAATTTAATAATCTCGTTGTAAGTAGCGGGAGCATCCCTGCGGCCGTAGGGAGGAGGAGAGTCGGTGCTTCTTGCAGAGGAAGCGCGGTCGGTGAGGTCACGCGCAGCCTCGTGAGCAGACTCATTCAGATTCAGGGGAGCACCCTCGACAGACCCTACGTGAGCTGGAAACCAGTGGATTGAATGATGCGTGAGAGCATATCGATTCCAGTTGCTAAGAAGACGAGCAGCTTGCTTGGCGATGCAACCCTTCTGAAAAGCCGTAACTGCCGTTTTGGAATCGCTATATATCTCGGACCCACGACCGTCTAGCAGGGCGAGGGCGATGGCGGCTTGCTCGGCGACTCCGGGGTCTGAAGTGCGAATGGAGGCGCAATTAGAAACCTTGCCGCTGGAGTCGACCACAACGATGGCAAAGGTCTTCCCATCGCTGTACTCCGCGGCGTCGACGAAGCTTGCTCTAATGTCTCGTTGCTTTATCTGTTTGAGGATGGCTGCTGCTCTGGCCTTGCGTCTGCCCTCGTTATGGACGGGATGGACGTTTCGGGGCACAGGGGCCACTTCAAACTTGTCTCGAATGCACCTAGGGATCGGGGTACTGACCATCGGGAATCCCGCAGGTTGGTAACCCAGCTCTTCGAGGATGTGTTTACCTGCCGCTGTGGTACTCAGGCGAGTGAGTTGCGCACGTTCTTGGGTTTCGGCAATCTCCTCGGCAGTGTTATGCACCCCCAGCTTGAGGAGATCCTCGGTATGGGTCCTGATGGGTAGCCCGAGAGCCCTCTTGTCCACTTTGCGGATGAGAGCGTTGAGCTTGTCTCGCTCCGCTCTGAGCCAGTTGTGCATAGAAATTGTGTACGTAAAGTGACATAGCACGAAGGCATTGATAAGCCCGAGGAGATTGTTTTCCTTCATTCCTCGGTGCCGGTTTGCTATTCTGCGAACGAGGCGGAAAGCGTTGTCCGTCTTTGCGATGATCTTGCGGAGAGCCGTTCCGTTCTCGCCGTTGAATTCGACAAACATGCCGAGGACCTGAATAACGTCGACCCTGGGTATCACCCCCCCGTCACAAGTACGAAGACTGATGCTGCTTTCGGAAACTGGCTTCCAATCTTTGGGTCTGCCTCCCTTCTCTTTTCTGTAAAGCAGAAGCTCCGACTTGGCGGGGGAGCATCGAAGTCCGGTGGGGCGGAGATACTCCTCGATCACATCGATCGCCTCCTGCATGGATTCTTCGACTCTGCCCTCGCAGCCGCCGGGGCACCATAAGGTGATGTCGTCGGCGTATATGGTGTGCTTGACGCCCTCTACGCGTGCCAACCTCTCGGAAAGACCAATCATACAGATGTTGAACAGGGTGGGTGAGATGACGGCGCCCTGAGGAGTGCCCCGCCCTCCGAGGGGCACATCGTTGGAGCGGAAGTCCCCAATGCGAAGCTTGGCCTTCCTGTCCGTTAGGAAAGAGCTGACGTAGCTATGGAATCTGTAACCGAGACCCAGGTCTGAAATGGTCTTTACGATGAAGCTGTGGAGCACGTTGTCGAAAGCTTTCTCGAGGTCCAGACCGAGCAAAGCCTTGACGTCTCTGGAACGGCCATCCACAATCTGATGCTTTATTAGCTTCATTGCATCCTGCGTCGAGAGTCCGGCGCGGAAGCCGATCATGTTGTACGTGTAAACCTCGTTGTCTTCGAGGTACCCGTTGACCCTGTTGAGGACGACGCGCTCCATGACCTTGCCGACGCAGGAGGTTAGAGAAATCGGCCTGAGGTTCTCGATGTTCGGGGCCTTGGGAATGAGCACCGTGCAGGCCATCTTCCATTCTGCAGGAACAACGCCGCTATTCCAGGACTCGTTGATTTTGTCGGTCAGGAAGACAATCGACGTGTCTTCGAGGTTTCTCAACATTCTGTTGGTGACTCCGTCTGGACCAGGCGCAGACTTGCGGTTGAGTGCGAAGATGGCCTGTCTGACCTCGGCAACGGAGAAGTCTTCGTCGAGCTCGGGGCGTGGAGGGCCTCGGTAGTCCGGGAGTTGGGTCACTGGATCTCCATCGCGACAGACGGGCAAGTACTTCTGTACGAGTTTGGAGACGAGCTCATCGACCGTGTGAGACCTGGTGGCTTCGTGAAGGGCCCGCGCCAACGTATGCCTCTGATTTGACTTTGAGCTGCTTTCGTCGAGAAGGTGCTTCAGCATACCCCAGGATTTGCCGTTGCGCATCTGTCCGTCGACGGATTCGCAGAGCTCGTCCCACTGCTGCTGGCATAGCGCCTTGCAGTGTTCATCGATGACCTTGTTGAGCTCTGAGATCTTTTTTCGGAGTCTGCGATTGAGCCTTTGGCCCTTCCATCGGCGGAGCAGGGCGTTTTTGGCCTCTATCAGGTGGGCAAGTCTGCTGTCCATCCGCTCGACGTCGAGATCGGTTTCTACTTTCTTGGTAGCCGCGAAAGCGTCGTTCCGGACGCCTTCGCACCATTCTTCGAGGGTGGCGGGAGCCCTGTCTTTGCCGGGTTCTTCGCGAATCTTGCGAAAGCGGTCCCAATCGATGAACGTGAATTCCTTGATCCTACTCCGAGACACCTTGAAGTTGGTCTCGAGAATGTAGTGGTCGCTGCCGAACTCCATGGCGGTGTTCTCCCAGCCCACGTCCTCAACGTTCCTGACGAACGCGAGGTCGGGTGTCGAGTCCCGGGTGACGGAGTTGCCGATGCGCGTAGGAAAATTCTTGTCAGTGACCAGAGTGAGGTCCATCTCGTTGGCGTCTTGCCACAGGTTGCGCCCCTTGGTAGTGTCGTAGACGTATCCCCAGATGCCGTACGGTGCGTTGAAGTCACCGACGACGACTAAGGGTCGAGGGCCGGACAAGTCGGTCGCTTTCTTGAGGATGGTCTTGAACTGCTGGCGCGAGTCCCTGGGGTTGCTGTAGATATTGAGGACGAACACGCTGTTTCTGCGCTGATTCTGCTGTGGTACGTTGAGCAGGATCTCAACCATGACGTATTCAATTCTACCACTCGCCAGCTTGAGGTCGTGGGTGAGATGAGTCAGCCTTTTATCAATCAAGGTGCAAATCCCTCGCCCCCCGAGCAGGCCCGACACGGCCCTGTAGCCCTGGAGCGAGGCGGCGGAGACTAATGTTTCCTGGAGAGCAATGACTTGAGGTTTGACAGCGAAAGACCTGAAGAACTGCTGCAGAGGGGCTTTTTTGTTAGAATACCCCCTGCAGTTCCATTGCCAAATGCGAAAACTCTCTTTGGACCTATCCATTATGGCGGACCGGATGGACTACCACCTAATGGGGCAGTTAGGGCTGTGCAAAGACTGGGGCCTCCTGTCGCCGCCCTGGTTGGATATTGAAGTCTAGCTTCCTTTAGTATGGCGGGAACGGTGAGCGGTTGGACGACGGAGGCGGATGAAGCCATTCGCGCCTCAATGGCGTCTATGCGATCAGCGAGAGCTCCGAGGCCCCTGTTGGGGTCTCCGAGTGCAACCTGAATTTGACGAATGTTATCGGTGAGACAACTGACGCTAGCAGTGACCTGTCTGAGGCCATCTGCCAGCCCAAGGAGAGTTTGCTTAATCTCGCTGACTTCTGCGGACAACGCTCCCGATTCACCTGTTTGTTTTATTACTGCTCTGCGTTTGGTGGACGTCGCAGTACCGTCTACTGGGGCTGGGATTGGAGTCTCTGTGGCCCTGCCTGGCGCACCGTTATCCGACGCATTCGAAACGAGTTTCCGAATCTCTGCCATTTCGTTAACTAGCCTCTTGATCGTGCTCTTGAGATCGTCGTTCTCTTTGCGTAAGCGAGTGACTTCCGCGTCCCTAGCTCGCTCTGGGTGTCGGTCGTTACGAGGTGCCTGAACAGCTTCTACATTGGCACCGGGCTTGGGACGTGCCAGATCGGCCCAAAGGAGGGTCGGCCGCTTCCCCAAATATGTGGAGGCGGGCTGAGGTCCAGATGCTGGCTGGGTTCTGCAACCCAGGCGGCCCCTGGAACCGGATCTGGATCTGGATCGGACTCGGGATCTTGACATCGACCTGGCCCTGGAGACGGAGCGGCTCCTGATGTGACCCCTGGAGCGGCCACGAGACCTGGATCTCCCCCTGGACCGGGAGCGGCTGCGACCGTATTGGCGTTCAGGCGATGCTTGCCGGGCTTGATTCGCGCCTTCCATGGGCGGGAAATGTTCGGCGTTGAGGGCGCGGGAGCGTTCCCCCCGTCTGCGTCTGACGAGATATGGCGTCTGAAATCGTCGCTTGCACTCCTTGGCGGCGGTAAGGTGGTCGCCATCGCACAGCTTGCATTTGGGCATGGGGCCTAACCGTGTTAGGGTTCGCGAGGCAAGGCATCGCTCTCCCACCTCTTCTCGTCGGAGGCTTTTTCCACGGACTTTGTGATGGAGTGTGAGGTGGAAGGGGAGTTTTTATCCCCCGAGGACTTCACTAAAGATTCAGGGTGGCAGCTCGTTGCCGCCAGACGTTCTTCAAGGAGCACGGAAAACGCGGCCAATGCCAGTGCGGCCGACGTTCAGCATAACGCCGGTTACCACGCTCGGCGTAGCGCCGACCGCGCGGGCATTAAAAGCACTTGAATACACTTGAATGACATGTATGGCTTTACAGGTTTTCAACTGGACTGGTACCACCTCTTGATAAGTTGCCTTGTCGTTGCCACATTCTGCAGTTCAAAGCTAGTTGCAGTTTTTGTGCGGTGCATGGTGTGCTCAACGCGGTTTGTAGGTCCTTCCTAGGCCAAGAATACGATATGTGTTGGCTAATGCTTTCACGTTTCTCGCGTGTGGTACGATTCTTGCATAACCCGCCGTGGTTGCTCAGTGGCTATGGTGTTGGGCTGCTGAGCACGAGGTCGCGGGATCGAATCCCGGTCCCGGCGGCAGCATTTCGATGGGGGCGAAATGCGAAAACACCCGTGTACTTAGATTTAGGTGCACGTTAAAGAACCCCAGGTGGTCGAAATTTCCGGAGTCCTCCACTACGGCGTGCCTCATAATCAGAAAGTGGTTTTGGCACGTAAAACCCCATAATTCAATTCAAATTCTTGCATATACATGATTCCACAAATACCATGCAAGAAAAAAAAAAAGAACAGTGGCGCCGTGGTTAGCACGCTCGGCTACGGAGAGGTGGCAGTGAGGCAGAGGATACAATCCTCAATGTGGCCACTTTCCTTCTTTAGTTGAAGGTGGCGGAATTTGTGTGCCGTTTTTCTGCTACGGCTTTCTGATAATGCTCTCGCATTAATGGGTGCACATTCAAAAATATAGCAGGCTGTGACTCAGGGAACAAGTGCCTGAATAGAAGTTAGTAGCGCTAATTTTAGGACTAGTTTTCCGTATTTACTGTTCCTAAATCGTTCCTAACTTTATAACGTGCTTCTAAAGGAGCTGAAACATTTCAAAGGTTGATTTTTTTTTACTGGCATTAGAACAAGCCGTGGAATGTGTGTTGCCCTGTAAGCACTGACTTCCTTCACTGATAAACTCTGCAGCGACGTATGTGTTTGTGCTCCTATTTTGCTTGTGGTTTAGCAGCGCCACGAAGGCCACAAATTTCATATCAGGACCCTGACTTAATATAAATAATTGCTGTCTACCGTTTCTCAAACATTTGAAATAATTTCTTCATCGATTACCAGAAACGACTCAATTTCCTGCATCTGCGCCCAGATTGCAGGCAACCATCAATATGCCAGTCTGAAAAAGAACAGTTCGCACAGTTCGCATTCACCTTACTGGAGCACGAAGCTACACAGAAAATTCCATACAGGTTACACAGAAAGTTATTTCGCAGAGAGAAGGCTCTGGCAATCTGCAGCGGCTGAGCATTCTTTTTGTAGAACCCATATGAATTTATTTTGTCGCTTCGTGCCAATTTCGGATGCATGGAAATTTTGTCATTAAACTTTCCTGCACGTTTCGTACTTTTGAAGATATCTTGTTTATTAGCACTGTTGATTTAGTTACCTGCGCGGTAAGAAAATGAGAATTCGTCGGCACATATCATACAGTTTGAGAGGGAGAGAAACAAAGAGGCAGCAGTTCGAAATACTCAGTGCTTTTAGGTGCATAGTCTATCAATGCTTTTTTTGCGCGTTGATTGTATTCCACACCTCGCCAGCGTTAAAAAAAGTGCGCTTGTCAGCTCTTTCCTTGATGCCAGACGAACAGCTAACGTTAAAGAAAGAAAAAAAAAATCAGCACAGGTGGATCATTGCTAGATGGGAGATAAACACGATACGGTTGGCCTTAATGACAGTGAAAACAAACGCTTCATGCTCTTTCAGTCTTAATATTGGAAAATAAGCTACTTACACGGACGAGTCCGCAGTCGTAAGGAACTTCCTCAATTAGTGCAGTCGTGAAGTTTCCGTTGCTGTCGTTATTAGCCAAAATGATGCGTTCTCCGTCTGTGCTTCCGCAAGTAATCTGAAAAAGAGACTACTACTATATATACGCACAGGAGCTGCACGCACAATCTACGAATGGGCTTTTATGTCGCCAGGAAATATCGGAAGGCTTATTAATGATATACAGTGTCTTCGAGCAGAAACAGGAAAAATTGGCGAAGCAAAAAAAAAAAAAGAAGCACGAGAGATGTCTTGCAGAAATCGCTAATTTCTATAAAACTCGCTCATTAGAAATAATTTCTGAACAATTTGAAACAGTCTTCACAAGAGACAAAATATTTCTTAAGTCTGGGCCCGAATCTCCAGTAGGTGGACTTACACGTGCTTCTCGTCCACGCGAGCTATCACCTACTTTATGCAGAGCTCGCAGGCGTTCTTAGTAGTACCATATTGCTCCTTCGCCTCTGCTTCGAATGCACCCCAGACGCAGGATTCGAGTGGGTTTTCAGGCGAGGGTCCGTGGCGAACCAAATTAGCGAGGCCAGTCGTAGGGTGCGTTCTTTATGAAGGCAGCTTTCGCTCTTCTGACCTGAGCTGACTCATGC